>NC_081407.1:122502176-122682176 GCF_030272615.1 Cryptomeria japonica
AAATTATTAAAACATTAATGAGAGAGAGAGGGAGATCATTTAAATCATGACATCTAGAGAGAGATCTAACATTGATTTCAAAGAGAGAGAGAGAGATCATTAAAGATATATACATATAGTTACTAAATTAAAACATATATAAATTTATCTATATAGATTGCATACATACATTTTAAATTATTAAAACATTAATTCAAGAGAGAGAGGGAGATCATTTTCATGACAGAAAGAGAGATATCATTAAAGATATATACATCATGTACTAAATTAAAACATAATTTTTAAAAACTAAAACATATGCAGCTGAGCAAATTAAGGGAAGAGAGATTTTATAAGGGGTCAAGAATATGCGGTTCTAAGGGGTCACACATGTGTGACCCCTCAAGACCACATATTCTTGACCCCTTAGGAAACTAATGTATGTGATCTTAAGGGACCGATATGTCGTACACACTAAGATTTTATAAGGGGTCATGCATGTGTTAGAACACACGTGTGACCTCTTAGGACCACATATGACCCCTTAGGACAGTATGTGATCCTAAGGAGAATGTCGTATCTACACTAGGATGTTATAAGGGGTCATATATGGTCCTAAGGGGCCACACATGTGTGACCCCTATGGACCACATATTCTTGACCCCTTAGGACACTTTAATATATATGATCTTAAGGGATCGTATCTCGTACACACTAGGATGTTATAAGGGGTCATATGTGGTCCTAAGGGGTCACACATGTGTTAGAACACATGCATGACCCTTTAGGACCACATATTCAACCCCTTAGGACACTGTACATGTGATCTTAAGGGACCGTATGTCGTAGACACTAGGATGTTATAAGGGGTCATATGTGGTCCTAAGGGTTCATGCATGTACAATGTTAGAACACACATGCATGACCCCTTATGACCATGCATGACCCCTTCTAGGACACTATGTGATCCTAAGGGGTACATGTTGTATACAATAGGATGTTATAAGGGGTCATATGTGGTCCTAATGGGTCACACATGTGTTAACACATGAGTGACCCCTTAGGACCACATATGACCCCTTAGGACACTATGTGATGGACTAAGGGGTATGTCGTTCGCACTAGGATTTTATAAGGGGTCATATGCGGTCCTAAGGGGTCACGCATGTGTTAGAACACATGCGTGACCCCTTAGGACCACATATGACCCCTTAGGACACTATATTGAGATGATTATCCTCCAAAAAATTAATCACCATATTGAGATTATTATCCTTCATAAGAATCTCATTTGATAGAACAAAAACCTTTGATCAACACAAATTGGCTAAAAATCACCAATTTATGAGTGTGTGAATTAGGTGCAAATCGAATAAGTTCGATTTGCATCTAATATAAGTGAAAAATCAACAACAAGTGCATATCAGACTTGTAGGTCCAATTTGCACTTAAGAGATAGGCAAAAATCAAACTAGGTGTATATTGGGTTTATATCCCTAATATACACCAAGGGAAGACCACAAAATCAAGAGATGCATATCGAGTTTACAACCACGACACATGCACTTGGGAAAATCACCATAAGAAGGTGCATATCGGGGTTGTAAACCTGATATACACTGCATCTCATTAAAAGCCAAAACATTGACTAAGTGCATATCAGAGTTGTATGTCCAATTTGCATTGCTCATAGAATAAATTTACATAAGGTGTGGATCAGGATTGTATCTCTAATCTACACCTTAAGGGATCTATTTGGTGTAAGTCGGAGATACAACCGCAATCCACACCTAAAGAATGACACTTAGCAAAAATAAGTTAATATGCAAGGTGGTGTTGGGGCGGGGTTCTAAACCCAATCGACACCATAGTGAGGAAGAACAAAGGCAATGGTGAGTGACAAGTTTGTAACCCCACCACTCACCATTGAGAAAGGATCTTGGTGTATAGCGGGGTTACACCCCTGCCACCCACCAAGGAATGCACAACGAAAAGCTTCAAAGGGATGTGGGTCAGGTTTGAACTCCCTCACATCTCAACCATTAGCTTTGGTGTGTGTTGGGTTCAGAACCTGACTTCACAATGAACAAAATCAAGACAAATATGGAAGGAAGTAGTGATGTGGGTTGGGTTTGAAGGCCCGACACACATCAAAAGCTAAGGCTTTGGTGTGTGTCGGGTCTCAAACTCGAATTCAAACAAAAACTAGGTTTTCAATGTAATCGATAAAAACGATAATACAAGTTTTAATATTAACGATATGCATATCGGACTTAAAAACTTCAATGTGTATATATGTTAATATTAAAATCCAATTGGGACAAATCACAAAGGGAAAAAAATTATACCAGGGAATGATGAAATTGACTCCAAACTGAGAGCTTTGGTGCCTTAAGAATCTCCCCAAAAATAATGAAGGAAATAAGGGCATAAATCAATAATAAAGAGATAAAAGAAACCCGATTTAAATCGGACTCTCAAATCATTAAATGAAAAATTGTGCCTCACAATGGTATGAATTGGACTTATAAGTTCGATTTACACTATAATGCCCTAAAATGGTGTAAATTGGGCTTATAAGTCCAATTCACACCAAAAAGACTACAAAGGTGCAAAATCAGGTTTAAAACCGGACTTGACACCCAATGACTCAAAATGGTGCAAAATTGGGTTTAAACCCCAATTTGACACCAAAACAAGAAAGTTGTCTTTTAAGTTAAAATTTTGAAATTTTAACTAATAGGATGAAATTCCAAGAATACTAAGTATTCGAGGACAAATGAGATGACAAAGATGCCTCAAAAACTTGACTTTAGAGAAAAGAGGACGAATTTGAGAGAAAAGAGGACGAATTTGTGAAAAATTCGTAGGGGTTATCTTGTTTTCTTCTTGAAACGAAAACAAGGATAACAAGGGCCAACATAAATATTTCATGAATGCTCGTTGTAGCTTTGTTGGATGTAAGGGAGGCCAAACATGACATTAAAGCACTAACAAAGTCAATTATCAAGTCATGCTAGTGTGGTTGCATAAAGAATGTTTTGGATGATGTGGTTTCATCTAGATAACAATAAATGACCCCTCATTAATCCATAATTCTTAGGCTCCTAGAGTCCTTTCATAATCAAGACAGTGGGTGAGAATGAGGTTGCTCATAGAGACAAGGAAAAGTGGGGCATTGGTTTCCTAAAGGAAACTATAGATATCTCAACCCCTTAGGATACCAACTAGGCTTTTCCTATGGTCTCAAATAATTCAAATTTCAATAGTGTAAATGTTAGTGATGAAAGAACCTTTATCATTGTAAAGAGATACATATAGTTGATAAATTTTATGTTCTAGTTTTGTTTATATGATGTACATAAAATATATTATGTTGGAACTACTTGTCTTTGTAGAACTTCAAATGGAATTTTAAAATTTGAATATTAATATAAAGGATATGACTTCTCTAAATTATTTTTACCGAAAAAAACTCTAAACATAAAATAAATACTATAAATAAAATAAATATCTTTTAAACCAAGATATCAAAAAGCTAATATTTTTCAAAACGATAAAAAAAATATAAAAATAATATTTAATTATTTAAGTGAACTAAAACCTTTGAAATATAATTTTAAAAAGAACTCTTTTAAATAAATGAAATAACTATGAGATGACTCTAATATTCCACTATGAGATAATTCTAATGTCCCTTGACACTGCGATTTGAATGAATTAATAATAACCTGTGTCGGCAGAGCTAAAAGAAAATAAAAATAAAAATGTATAATTCGAAATACGTGCCTATAAATAGAGAAGATCAGGTTGGTATTCGAAACACGTAACGTACAACTTGCTGTAATTGCAATGGGGTCGCTATTTCCTTGTCTTCCAGATGAAATTGGATGGGAATGCCTGCTGAGGGTGGAATTGAACTCTCATCATAACCTCAGGTGTGTCTGCAAAAGCTGGAATGCCGCATTGAAAAGCCCCCACTTTTATCGAGAAAGAAAAAGATTGAAGATTTCTGAGCAACGGATTTGTATGCTCCAGGACATAGTCGGCGTTTGCAGCAGAGTAGCGGTATATGACCAGGAGAAGAACACCTGCAAAAATCTACCGCCCATTCCCACAGAAAGTAACGGCTTCGTTCACTGTCATTTCGTGAAACAAAAACTGGTTTTGATCAAGGATTGTGTTGCCGACTTTGGTTGTGTGTGGTTGTACGATTTTGTTTGTTCGAAATGGCGGCAGGGTGCCAAAATGCCAAGATGCCAAAAGGGTACAGTATTTGCCTGCGCAGTGGATGAGCACGGGGGACTCATTTATGTTGGTGGAGGGTTTTACCAAGAGGGCATTTATTTAGATGGCCTCCGTAGCGCTTCAGTTTACAATGTGGAGGAGGACAAATGGGATGTTCTCCCCGACATGAACACCTCGGGCTCTATAGGTGCTTTCGCTGATGGCAAGTTTTATGTAATGGATTATGACAAGTTTGGGGTTTTTGATGCCTATACGAGAAGCTGGAAAACTATGGAAAATAGATTCGTCAGTATGCTTTTCGTAAGTGGATTTGAGCGCTTGCATTGCTTTTCTATTAGGGAATTGATTGCATATGACTATAGCCAAGATAAGTTGAACATTGTAGGAACTTTTCCAATAGAGGATTGGGGTCAACTTGTTAACTTAGGTGTAGTTGTTAGCAATAAAATCTTTGTGAGAAAATGCGATCCCATTCAAGGTCAAGGTTTTTATATGCTCGAGCCTCCAAGTGAGTCTGGAGGAACAGTCAAGTTGATTGGCATTGACAGACCATCGGGCCTCCAGGGTTTCACTATAAGTGCTGCTACTCTCGATCTTTGATGGGCATACACTGGTCTATGGCACGGTACTTTCAAATTTTGATATTGTAGCCTCTCAAACATAGGCTCCTAAGCTTGCCTGGTGTAGAAATTATGTTCTTCCAATTAGGGTTTTTGAAATTACTATTTTTGTATATGAGAATTTGTGTTATTCATATTGGTTACTAGTTAATCTTCTAATTCAACTGTGTAGTTTTATAATCTTATAAACTGGTTTTTATTTATTTGTACTGTTTCCTGATTAATCATGTTCGTCTCATTGTGTTGCTAAGACATTCTGTTGTGAAAGCTAGATTATTGAAGAATCATCTGTAAAGTTGGGCTGGTGAGAAATCATGTTGTTTTCAAGGTTTCCTCTTTGGGTTTGATCTGCCTTGATAGGAAATAATGCTATTCTGATGTGTGAAATTGCGCTCTTCAAATTTGCATTGTAAAGAATCTTGCCTTTGAATTTGGGTTGGAAGAGTTTTGCATTTTTTCCTTTTGGGTTTCTTCTAGCTTGTAAGAATTCTTGTTCTGATTATCTGGGTTGCTGAGAAATCATGCTGCTTCAAATTGGTAGTTGAAGATTTAAGTCTCTGAATTTGGGTTATTAAGACACTTAGGTGTGGTCCCCTTTGTATTTGTTCTTTTAATTCTTCTTTTCCAAATAAGTTGATTGAAACATCGAGTTTTTTGGATTGCAAAGTATTTTGCATTGAGACATTAAGAACCACTGCTCTGTTGCATCTAGTCTTCCCAAACAGTAGAAAGGATGTTGTTTTAGGGATTGAGCTACCAGTATACTATTTAAAATAATTACTTAAAGATAAGCAGCAAAATTAAATATCTATGGGACTACTTTGAGTACACAATAATTCCTTTTTTCTGCAGGAAATCTAAAATCTTCATTCCAAACTGGATTAAAGATATCCCTCATTACTCGAGTTCTCTGCATCTGTCAGGAAAAAAAAGGGTTAAAATTTCATACATCTGAAACAGGGTAATGAAGGGAGGAAAGAAAACCTATTTCATCTTATATTCAACATTAATGCAGAAAAGATTGAAGAGTGGAGAGAGATTCCGGGCATGGTTGCCAAGGTTGAGGATAACATAAGGATCACTGCTCCTGAAATCTGTAACTGCTAATTCTTCTCCCTTCCCCACGGGCATTTTGAGAACAGGGGACATCTCTGTTTACTTTGGCTGATGAATTTCCTGTCTCAGTGAGAACCCAATATTTGAAAAAAGAAGAGCTCAGAACCGTCAATTTGTTCTGCATCAACAAGAACTATTTCTACCTATTACAATCTAAATTTCTTGGAAAGCTCAAAAAACTATCATGGTTCTAAAATGATGATGTTGAGCAGTCAATTATACAGCATCCAAGTTTGAATTTCTCCAATCTCTATTCCTGGCATGTTACTTGGTAATATCTATAGCCAACTTTACACCATAATTAAGTTAAATGACTTGAATTCTTCACATCGTACTTACAATATGCTGAGAAAAATAATTCAGGAAAACTCAAAAGGCTCATAAAAAAAACTTTCCAGAAACTTTTGAGTTATATGAAAAAGTCTGTAATTGGTTTTTAAGCAAATTTTGAAGCTCGATTCAATTGTTGATATTTTAGCTTGCAAAATTTTGACCAATTTCAACTAATGTCACAACCGTTACATTGATAAAATTGTAGACCTTTTAGAATAAGTTAAATTGCTTGTTAATCTCACAGAGTTTGGGACTGTGTGAAAGAGTTATGTATATTAGAGGTCATCCTTAATTGGCTTTTTTTCCATTTAAATTTTAGAGTTATGTATATTAGAGCTCATGGAGATGTTTTTGATGCCCATTGGTCTGAATTATTCAGTCACTTAGAATTGCAGTTGTAGAGAGTTAACACTTTTAAGCTAGTCTGCTATTAATTATCTTTCACTTCAGGAGCACCATTTACTGTAAAAGTAATAGGGTGAAATTTAAGTTGACAAGGTTTTCAGTTAGCATTACAATTTGAGTGATGCATAGGATGGTTTGGAGTGTTCTCAACATCAATTTCACTTTGCTAGAATGGATAATTGTTGTGATGACGCAACAGTAAATGATCAATTATTGTAGTAAACTATATGCAACTTTTGTAAACTTTACCTTTAGATATTATTATTTTGTTACACATGAAAATAATAGAACTAGGTGACACAATGTGGTAAAATGAATTAGACAACATGTTGCTCTATCACATTTGTCTCAATTTCATTTGACTTGTCACAAGTAACATCATATGCAGCAGTTTGGCTTGTAGGAGTCTATTCACTAGACAACAAGTATCTAATTAGTTACATGAAAATTGACCATGAGAATCAATTCTTGCACATAAGATAACACCATAGATAACACACTCAATTCAAATCAAACAAACACTTCAATTAGAATGAATGAAGGCATAAATCAAGAAGCAAATACAAGACTTGACACAAGCAATATGCCTTCAAAATGATTGAGATATACTCCTTGATGTGGATGAATGATGGACAAGAATGAAATTTAGGTTGCTCGTGAGAGACCTCAATTTTGCAAAATGTACCTATGATTTTTGAAGCACCCCCACATATGGAAAATACCTTTGAAATAGGGGTCTATACAGATTTTTGGATGGATGGGCAAGCTAGCCTTGAGACAAGTGGATGGATAGGATGCAATGGAGTTAATAGAGGGTGTAGATATTTTAAAATTCTACAGAGATGGGAGGTGAAAGCATATAGAAGTGTAGAATGAAGGCAAATGGATGGAGGATTAAGTATGAAATGGGAGGTGGAGATCTATTTGTTTTGAAATGAGGTTGACGATTGTGAGAGGAGGACAAGTGGAGGAGACGATGTGTGGAAGTAGATGGCTTGGATGGTTAGATTTGAATGAGATGGATTAACTAATTAAATAACTTTATTTAATTAATTAGTGAAGATTTAATGTATATTTTATGATGTCAATTGATGAAAACATGATGATGTTTGGTTAAAATGTCTAAGTGAAATCATGTTCTACAAAGATGTGTTGTGTGCCTTAAAGGGCAACACTAAGGGCAAATCTTTAATCAATTTGATGGAATATGTACTAATAAGCCAAATATGAACATTTAGTAAATATTAAAAAGCATAAAATTGAATAATCTTTATATGTGTGAGTGATATTGCAGCTATGTGTGAGGCATCAATGCACTTTGGTCTTTGTTTTGTTAGGTAGTCCATGTCTAGGAATGGGAATACACCTCAATAATTTTCTTTCATCATTTTAGGAAACTCAACTTTATTGCTTTCCAATGACTATCCACAACACTTAACATTGAACGATGCTTCAAAACATAAAATAAAAAATCTCCAAAAGTTCCCAATTATTATGAATCAATCTCGTAGACAATTCTATCACAAAATTCTTGTCTTTTCAAAAAATCATTGACTACGATTTTCAACAATTTTTCATGTTTAAATCACATAAAAATTATGTTTGAAACCTAAATCAATCTCCTACCAACTTATTAAACCCTTGAAACTTGTGAATTTAGCAAGTAGAGAGGTGGCTCATTTGAGTCGAAGATAGGCAAATTTTTGTTGTAACACTACTACAAATGCATTCTATAACTTCATGCCAGACAGAAAGCATTTACACAAATATTCAACCAAAGAGATGAATAATTTGTTAAATAAAGATTTCAATGTGCACATTAGAAAGATCTTTCAAAATTTAAATTAACACATATAATGTTAAATCAATTTTAATTTGGTGGGGCTTCCATCCAAAGAGGTAATATTTTACTATTATAACAAGTGAATGGTCTATATTCTACGGTTATATTTTAGCTCACTATGCATGCTTATTTTGTGTTTATTTTATCATGGTTTAATTTTATCTATATTTAGATGCGAATATTTTTTACAATATCGCCAATATGCTATCACACATTATTAAGCTGATAGGCTTTTAGTGGGAGCTTTTGCCCGCCGAAGTGTAAGACTCTCCCGCCGTTTTTTTTCTTTTGGTGGTCGGATTTTTCCCCTTGAGCGGTTGTGACGTGTTGGTGGCGAGCTTCGCAGGTCTGCACGTGACGTCCGTACTGTCTCTTGTGACTGTCAGTCGGCACAAATCCCCAATTGACGATTTGTTTCTTGGTATGCCCTCAATCGGTGGGCACACATCTCGAAGTCATTGTCATCGGTTAGACAAAGCTATAGCCGTCGCCTAACCCCAATAGGTATTTCGTTGTCAAATTTTGTGGTAAGGTAAATTGTTTGCATCTTTGTGATCTCCTTGGATTTTGCCGTCGACTTCTTAAGGTTTTGTTGTATGGTAAATTGTCTGCATTTTTTTCAGTTTGATTATTGTTTATTTTTTACAGAATGTGTCTGACTCAATTTTTTTCCTGTCATTACATTTTGTTTGCAAGTTCAGAGTGCTTGGCATCTTGAAAATAAACTGTCATCAACTTTGTTACTTTGCAAGGTATGTTTCTTGTTTTAATGGTTTTAGTTTTGACATATTTTAGGTTTTTTTTTTTTCATGTTATGCAACTTTTTGGTGCTTATAGATTTTAAGGTGTTTTTTTGTGGGTGTTTTCTAATGCCGTTAATTTGCAGGGTTATTGTTGTGATTTGTCACTTTCTGGTCGTGAAGCCTTTTAGTCTGCAAGGTAAATACCTTTGTGTTTAATTAGTGTTCGGTTTTTCATTTTCTTGCTTCTTGTTGCTGTCAACTCTGTTACTTTGCAAGGTATTTTTTCTGTTTTAATGGTTTTACTTTTGATATATTTTAGGTTTATTATTTTCTTGTCATTGGATACCCTTAATTTGTAAGGTTTTTGCATATTTGTTATAGTGCCATTAGATTTTGTTTTCATGTTATGCAACTTTTTGGTGCTTATAGATTTGAAGGTGTTTTTTATGGGTGTTCCCTAATGTCGTTAATTTGTAGGGATATTGCTGTGATTTGTCACTTTCTGACCATGAAGCCTTTTACTCTAAAAGGTAAATACCTTTGTGTTTTATTAGTGTTCGGTTTTTAGGTTCTTCTTTTAGAATTCGCCTTCGTTTTTAGGTGTTTTGGGTTTAATGTTTTGTTGTGATTACCTCCAACAGTGTAATGCTATTGCTATGCACGATTCTGACGTTGTGCTAGGCTTATCTGTTACCTGTTATACTCTGCAAGGTAAGGTTCTTTTCAAAGCTTCAGAGGTAAGCAATTTTTTTATTTCTAATTTGTGCTTTTAGAATCCTTTCTAATATTTTTAAAGGGTTTATGTTGTGCAGAATATGTGGAATTTATTTGAACTTAGTATTTGTTGTATTTTCCGAGAATGATTGATATTCTTTAGCAGAGGCATTTACAGATTATCATGTATGGTTGGTATTGAATTTGTTATTACAAACATAGCTATAGAGGGCACATCCCTTCAGATTAATGACATTAAACTGTTGGATGTCAACCACGACCGAACCCTAAAATGTAAAAACATTGGCAACCTAGAAATTTAAATGAGGGACATTATAAACAAAATTTGTCAACTAATTATAAACAAATTTATAGAGAAGCATATATGGTTCATGGTCATTAGCCATGTTATGCAGATAATATATACTTGAACCATTAGATAATTTATGGATATGTTTAAGATATTTTAAATTTGTTGTTTTCCTGTCATTGGATTTTCTTAGCAGGTTGGTAATGCTTATAATTTTGAGGGTCCAGTTTGGGTTGATTTCCAACATTTTAGTGCTATCCATCTGGAGGATTTTGACCTTGTGCTATGTTTTTTTGTTATCTGTTATCCTCTCCAAGGAATACTTATTTTGAATGAATCCTTTCTGAAATTTTATAGCCTTTATAGACACAAGGGTATTTACCTTGCAGAGTAAAAGACTTCACGTTCAGAAAGTGACAAATCACAACAATAACCCTACAAATTAGCGACATTAGGGAACACCCACAAAAAAAACACCTTAGAATCTATAAGCACCAAAAAGTTGCATAACATGAAAACAAAATCTAATGACACTATAAGAAATACTCAATAAACCTAAAAATTGTCAAAAATAAAACCATGATAATAGAAAACATACCTTGTAGAGTAAAAGAGTTGACGCCAATCTAGCAGAGTTTTACACTGTTGTAAAGCTCGTAGACTATGACACAATTCCTTGAAGTACAACCATCACTAGAAATATAATCGTAGAGTGTCATACAAAGTTCATGTGCAATAATAATTTTAGACAGATAATATACACATAATGTAGCAGTATTTTATAGTGTTGTAATAGCCATTGAGTACAACACAAGCATACAAATAAATGCCACTACAATACTAAGTATAAATAGCTTTATAGAAAACCATACCCTATAACCTAGAAGCACCACACCTTGCAAAACAAAAACAGTGACAGGGTGATTAATTTTATAGTGTTATAATGGTCGTATAGGAGGGCATAACCGTGCAGATTAACAACATTACAATGTTGGATGTCAACCCACACACAACCCGCAATAGTAACTATGACCCCATATAAAAATTTATATATTATACTTATCTACTTAACTTTCTTGTTGATCATGAACCTCATATGCTCATTTCGGATACAAGGTTCATGACAAATAATAAAGTTAAGAAAATTCCAAGGAGATGAAAGTACATGTTTAACCGTTGAGAGAATGGACTAAATGAAAAAGCAATTTAAGAAAAAAGAACCTCACTTTGGAGGAAATCAAAAAACAAATACTAATAAAACACAAAGGCATTTACCTTGCAGAGTAAAAGGCTACATGGCAACAAAGTGGCAAATTAGAGAAAATCCTACCAATACACAAAAACCCTGCAAAGTATAAGCACTCACCAACTGCAAAGAGTATCCAATGACAGGAAATCAATAAACTTAAAATATGTCAAAACTAAACCCATTAAAACAGAAAGAAGTTTACTTTCCAAATTATTAAGAAACCATACCTCGCAGAGTATCAGAGATGACGACAACAAAAAGCAATTATGGTTAGACAATGAGTATATGTCTTCTTTTGAGATGGCAACTACTTGTGACCTGCAAACAAAATTCAATGGCAGAAAAACAACAAACCGTAAGAGGGTTGCAAATGGTTTTAGGTTTTAGGGTTCTGTTTGGCTTGATGTCCAACACTGTAATGCCATTGATGTGTATGGTTCTCACGTTGTGTTTGGCTTATTTGTTATTTTTCCATTGAATTTGTAATTAGAAACATATTTATAGAGGACACATACCTTCCGAATAATGACATTAGAGTGTTGGATGTTAATCACCACCGAACCCTAAAATGTAAAAGCAGTGGCAACCTGGAAATATTAATGCATCATAATGAGAGAATGTAATTAGAGTCAAATTGAATAATTTTATTGATATATAATATATAGTATTGTCATTGTACAAAACCCAACCAATGTTTATAGTTGTTCCCAAAATAAGAAGTTGATCAACCACCATCCCCATGCCACTGAATGTAGCATGATGTATAGAAATAAAATGCCATGAAGAGTATTTTTTACATATGCATTGTATTGTAGATTGTGTTAATCTCAACCAATGTTGTACAGAATAGAAGTGCTATAAAGAGTACTCATTATAAATGGTTTGTATTGTAGACTTTATTAATTGCAACCAATTGTATTTGTTGGACCTTGAAAACTTTTGTGATCCACCCTCCATCCCCCATGCTGGTAAGACTATACAACCTTTTGATGCATATCATCTTAAACCTGTGAGAAATAAATTGTATTACGAAATTGTAATTGTATGAAGATAAACTTAGTTAGTCAGATAAAATTCTTCAACTAATTATAAACAATTTTAAATAGAAATGCTATTCATCTGCAGTGTTGTGAATCTGTCCTAGGCTTTTCTGTTATTTGTTATCCTCTACAATATATGCTTATTTCGAATGCTTCGAAGGTAAACAACTTTTTGGTAGGGAATTTCATAGGATCTATAAATTTGTTATGAATTAGAACCATGAGTAAATTTATGCTTAATGCCTATACTTAGCAGAGAAATTTTGTAATTAGAATCCTTTCTGAAATTTTATAGCCTTTATAGATCAGTAGAAACATAGTTGTAGAGGGTCATACAAAGTTCATGGCCAATAACAATTTTAGGCAGATAATATATTGATAATCAATCAGTCTTTTATACTGTTGCAATAGCTATCGAGTACAACACAAGCATATAAATAAATCACATTCCAATACTAAGTATAAACAAATTTGTACAAAACAATACGAACAACCCTCTATTAAGATTGTTACAATACTTTAATGTGTGTAACGTTGTTATGGATGTTGAACCTCAAATGACCCTCTACAATTATGTTTTAGTCATATAAGTTAAGGCTATAAACTTGTACTAACGGGGCCTTTACCTGCAAAAGTATAAGATTTGCCGACCATCTTATTTTCCACTGATTGGTTGTTTCCCCTCACAACGCTGGTGATGTGTACCGGTGAATATAGTTGTCTCTGTCACCATCGACCGCCACGAACCCTTAACTGTTTCCTCTCCTTGTGTTAGTAATGTCTTAGCAGAGTACTACACAGTCCACTGTGCTTCCATTCCGTCAATTGGAAGCTACTCATGAACAATTTGATTTTTCTTGGAATGTAAAGTAAATGTATAATTTGTTAAATGAAATTCATTGCTATACTTTTCTTGTCTTCTCGTTTCAATTCTTATTTTCACTTGGATTCTTTATATCTTGTGACTTTTCAATTTTTTACATTTTCAGTTAATGTTTTTTGTAACCAGTCAATAGTTTTTTTTTTTAAATTTCCTAAAAAAAATATGATTTTCTTTGACATAGGCTCCATTTTTCTCTTGTATTGACTTTTTAAGTGATCAATTTTGATTTTGTGGTTCCAATAGAAAAGAGCCACATTAACACAATCAAATTTCTGCAATGCATAGAGGAATCAAAGAAACAAAGGATATTAACAGTGTCATTGCAAAGTTGTTGCAAGAGAGTAACAAGATAAAGGACAACCTGAGAAAGATAATTCATCAGTATAAATATAAAATGGCCAAGCAATCAACAAACTCCCCTTCTACTTCTTCCACTGATGTTACTTCCATACATAGTATAGTATTATACCCTTTTTCAATACCAACTGTTGAATGGTTAACTAATCCAGTGGCCATTTTCATGTTAGGAGACAAGATCCTTAAATGGAATGATAACCAACTTGGATAGGTTGCCTGGGTAGATCCTCTCTCTCTTTAATTATTGAGTGTTTGATTAGTTGAACTCATGTTTTGATTAGATTTTGAGATTAAAAGTAAACTTCGTGATCCTTGTACTTGATTGTTAAATGTCTAAATCGTAAACTGAAACTTTATATTTTGGTACTCGTATGCCTATTACAAGAAAAGTAATAGAATCATCCATCCACCAAAAAATGTTGATACAATTTTACTTTTTTTTAAAAGTTAGTTCACCACTTACTTTTACTAGTCCAACCTAATGGATTCCTAAATTTCAATAAATGTGTATGCATATGAGTGTTTGATCAGTTGAACTCATGTTTTGATTAGATTTTTGAAATTAAAAGTAAACTTCGTGATCCTTGTACTTGATTGTTAAATGTCTAAATCGTAAACTAAAACTTTATATTTTGGTACTCATATGCCTATTTTTAAGTAAAGTAATAGAATCATCCATCCACCAAAAATGTGTTAGAGTATTCGGGTATTTACTTGATTAATTAAACATTATTTGTTTAATTATTTAAGTTCTATTTATCTCTTTTACACTTAAGCTAACTTTAGGTGCATATAATTAATTATTATGCGCAAACCTAGGTTTTCCCTTTTAGGGTTTCTTGACCTATTAAAGGTTGAGTTCTTTCTTTTCATTGTATGAAGAATGATTATTATTGACAATACATTTTGGAGATTATTGAGCTTTCATCTTTTGGAGCATATTTTTCCTGTGTATTCTTTCCTTCTGTGATTTGCTTCATTGCTTCTCCTTGTAACAGGTTTTTTAGCTTGCAGAGATTATTTGGGCTCCTGTGGTGTTGTATTTTCTCAACTCCTATATGGTATCAGAGCTCAGATCTGTAGCTACCTGTTCCTGTTTTTGAGAATTTTTTGCTTTGGAAGTAGATCTGGGGTTTCAGGAATTTTTTATGTGCGTAGGGTTTGACTTTTTTTTTTTTTACCACTTTGAGCCTAAATGGACCTCACCATCGTGCTTAGAATGCCCAAAAACCCCTATGGTCATATAAAATTTGACCTATTTTGGTTCTTGAGTCTCTGGGTGAATTTTTTTCTCAGATCTAGGCCGTACGACCCTGACACGCAAATTGAGAAAAAATATTTTGCCTTTTTAAGGCACGCAGGCCGAATTTTTTCTTTTTTATTAAAAAAATTTCTTTAAAAAAAAACAAAAAAAAGAAGGTTTTGTTTCTTTTAAGAAAATTTTTTTTTGGGCAAAAGTTTTTTTGGGGGCTCCCCATGGTACGCAAGGTACCGTGGGGCCCCTGTGTTGCTGCGTTGCTGCAGGTCTTGGGCCTTGTGCCTACGGTCTTCGGCCCCCTTCTGGTCCTCGACCCCTGCGTTCTTCGACGGCCCCCGCCACTTGCGACCCCCAGCTCCCCATCCTCCACCCGGCCTCTCGCTGCTCGACCGGCCCGCCGCCATCTGTAGCCCCCGGCCTCCCTACCGCCGACTTCCACCACCTGGCTCGACCTCCTCCGCCACCTGACCCACTTCGCCGCTCGACCACCTAGCTCCGCTCCACCCAGCCCCTGAGGAAGCTCCGCCCTGCCACCGGGCCACCACCAGGTGCCGCCGGAACGCCATCGGAGCGTCGCTCCCTAGCCTCCTTCGCCCAAACAAGCCACCAAACCTCCTTTTTGGCTTTTTTCAGGGGGGGTTTGGTTTTTTGGCTCTATCTTGGGCATACGGAGTCATTTTTTCGAAAACGAATAGGCGTCGGAAAGCTGGTTTTGAGGCCGACCTCATGGTGTTGGTAATTTTTTCCAATTTTGCTATTTGACTATGCTTTTTTTCAGTCAAAGTGAGGTCTCTTTTTTGCACTTCGGGAGAAGTAGAATGAGCATTTGACCTTCATTTTTTGAAAACTTTATATTTTCGGAAAGCATGTGCTATGTACTTTCTAGCTATCTAAGTTTTATTTCTAGATTCTGCTCCATGCACATTTTATTTAGTTTTTTTCTTTTCAGCACTCTGGTGGATATCGTGGTTGTTTCAGGTCCTGGGATCTTTTCTTTGAGTAAGGTGTCTCTATTTTGGTTCACGTTTCTATTTCCAATCTTCCTATCATTGTAGCTTGTATCTATGCAAACACACTGAGATAAAGTGCCATCATGCATTGTTTACTTGGAATCTTGCATATCTTGTGTCTTGTTGTACATGCACTATTGATCAAGTGCCATGAGGGGGTTGATGTTTGCTTGTTGTTTGCCATCTTCCTTTGTCTAATGAGTGTTCCTTCCAAGACATTTGCCTCATGATGATGTGTCTCAACACTTTTGATGTTCTTGGTTCTTTGTCATGCAGTTTTTTTGGTTGTCATTTTCAGTGTTCATGTCCCTCTTCCACTTCCGCATTATGGGGAGGTTTATCCTGTTGGTTCTAATATTTCCATGGTTCGATTGATCAGCTCTTCAGGCTTTGGTGTCTCATGCCATCTGTATCTTCGAGTTCAGTTGTTTGCCTTTGTTTGCCATCTGATTCAAGTAGTGTCATTTGAGGGCACTCATGCAGATTACAGTCTTCTCTAGTTGGTCATGTTCTATTTCAATGGAGGTTCTCTAGATCAACAGTTATTTTTTGACAGAGTTTGTAGGTTCTTCGTGCTTCAGTGATATTCTTTTCCATCTCTTTTTGGAGTAGAGTTTTGTTCCCACATGGTTTTCTCTATTTCTCTAGTTCATAGAGATTTCATTGTATTTGGATACCTGATCAGGCCTTGTTGTCAGGACCCATCTTTATTGCTTTCATTAGCTATTCTAGGTTTTAGCTTCTCCCTAAGTCTAGCTTAAGGGGGGGGTGTTAGAGTGTTAGGGTATTTACTTGATTTGTTTAATTATTTAAGTTCCCTTTATCTCTTTTACACTTAAGCTAACTTTAGGTGCATATAATTAATTATAATGTGTAAACCTAGGTTTTCCCTTTTAGGGTTTCTTGACCTATTAAAGGTTGAGTTCTTTCTTTTCATTGTATGAAGAAGGATTATTATTGACAATACATTTTGGAGATTATTGAGCTCTCATCTTTTGGTGCATATTTTTCCTGTGTATTCTTTCCTTTTGTGATTTGCTTCGTTGTTTCTCCTTGTAACAGGTTTTTTAACTTGCAGAGATTATTTGGGCTCATGTGGTGTTGTATTTTCTCAACTCCTATAAAATGTTGATACAGTTTTACTTTTTTTTTTTTTTTTTTATGTTAATTCACCACTTACTTTTACTGGTCCATGTAGTACCCCTTCTCGATCGGACTTATTAGACTGATATTATGTTGCAGTTTACTATTCAGTTGACACTTTATTGTTCGACATTATTCAGATGTATTTGATATTATTTCATGTTTTTCTAGATATTAGATGCATGAGTTATTTTCAGTATTTCAGTACTGGTGATTTGTAGTATTTCATGGATTATTGCTTTGTACTGACATCTTACTTTATCTAGGCGATGTGTCATATATATGTTGCGTGTCTGCAATTGTATTGGATGCAAGGGGACGATTTTCTTTCACTCATTTCAGTGAGACAGGGAACGTCACGATTCTCCTTCATCGATGTGCATGCCATGTATTCTATATTTATATGCATGCATGTGTGATTCGATGATGCAGGATATTGCAGGTACAAATACCGGATAGGTACGGGGTATCGTCTCCACCCAGCTTCACAGGTCTGAGTGTGCCTTATATATCCGATGGGAGTGGAGTAGATAGTTGTTGACCCTAGTCCTTACCCTCAGTCTACTCTTGTGAGTGTCGTCAGTCGATCGTCCATCCCTTTTGTTCGACCTTCGAGTCTTTTTGCATTTCTTCGGTTTGCGTGTCATAGTGGTTCGGTTATTTATTTAAGTTTAAGTTGTCATTCATTGTTGGTATAAGCAATTTATTCATTATTATGCCCTTATGTCTTGAACCTAGCTTATTTGGTTAATTTATTAGATTTAAATCTATATTTGTTTATTTTGAAAAAGTAATCATGTCTAAATCAAATGGAAGAAGTAAGATAAATAAAGTTAATTGCTTTTAGAAAAATAAAATAAAGTTAAATTATTGATTTATATTTTAGTTGAAAAGTTGATTAAATTTCTAAATGTGAAAAATGTATTTAAAAAAAAAAAAAAATTCCCATTTATTTTTGGATGAATATGGAAAAAAGTCAATTGTTTTTTTTATTTAAATGTTTTTTAATAGAAAAATATTTCAACCTAAAAGATTAGGTTAAAATATTTTTTTCCTATTTTACCTTGGTAAATATTTTTGGAAGGATATGCTTGTTTGGGAGAAAAAAACAAAATTCTGGAAAAATTTCTTGGAAGGAAGATTTTGGGTTTTGATTTGGCTTGGAATTCTGCTGAAACTCACAATTTCTTCTTGGGAACTCTAGAGGTTGGTTGAATTCTTCTTGTTTATTTTTAAAAATCCATGCTTTCTTCCAATTTCTGATTGTTGTTAAAAGTTTGGTTTATGAGTATTGGGTTATGAGTTTTTGTTTGCCATGAGATTGTTGAAGAAGAATCCCATCAATTTGGTTATCAAATTTCAAACTCAAACTCTCCAAGCAATTTCATAATTTAAATTATGTTTTTCATTTTGTTTATGCAAGAAATTCATTGTTCCTGGTGTTTGTAGTTGGGTTACTTTTGTGTTTTTGAGTAGAGATATGCTGGCAAAATTTTGCCAAGATTTTCCCCAAATAGTTTCTTCCTGGTAATTTCCAGATTGCAAAAATAATTATGAGTTAAATTTCTTCTTGTCCATTTTTGTTTGGGCAAAAAAAAAAATCAATTGGAGAATGGAGATCAAGCTTGTTCCCATTTAATTTGATTTTATGAATGAATTGGTTTGATTTGAGAGACTTATTCCTATCACTATTTTTTTTGTCTCAAAGGTTTTATTGCTGTAAAAAAATTTATTACCAGTGACTTATTTGATATCTCTATTTGTTTAAAATGTTTGTTAAAAAAAATTAATGGGGGATTGTTTGTCATTTTTTTTAACAAAGATTTTCATCTCTTTATTTCAATTTTGATTCCTTAGAATGTTATCAGAATTTCTTTTAAAAAAATTTAATTTAATAAAAAAAAAAGAATTTTTTTTTAATTAAAACGGGGTTTGGGGCGGTGGCGGGGAGCTGGGCTCAACCCAACCCATGCACCCTTCCCCCCTGCAGCTTGCTGCATCCCCAAGCTTGAGGTTGCAGCAAGCGCTCCTACCTCATACTTGGGGCAGCAACACTTGCTGGCATGGAGGCCTTGGGCCCCACGTGAAACTTCTTGTTTTATTTTTATTTTTAATATTTTTTTTGAAGTTAAAAAAAATAAAATTTAATGTTAAAAACATAATAATTAATGTTATTTTAATAATAAATAATAATATTATTGTTATTTAGAAATAATAATAATATTAATATTATTTAATATTAAATAATAATATTAAAGTTATTTATTAATAATAATAATAATAATGTTAATTAATATTACTTCTATTTAGCGATTAGTTTTATTTTTTTTGTATTTTGGAAAAATATATAAAAGTAAATGGGAGTTATTATTAACTTTTGGAAAAAAGGTGAAATTGGTTAAATTAAATATTATATATTTTTTTTGTTATATATATGTAATATAATACAATCATATAATAATATATTTAATGAATATATATTATTATTGAGGTTATTTTATATTACTATATATATTTAAATTTGATTTAAATGTTGACTTGGTTATAGTCGATTTAGGTAAATTATAATTTTATCATAATCAATTGATTGGGGGTTTAAAATTTTAAATGTGGTTCCAATTCAACTTTATTAGACATGTAACTTCACTATTTCTTTATGTTAAATAGATGCGATTTCTTTATTTCTAGAAATCTTTATTGCAAGTATTTTATGTTGTTGACTACTTAAAAGAAAGATTGCTTGTGTAGGATTTTGTGTTAATAATATTTGCAGTCTAGTTGTTTAAATGTCGTTGCAATATTGTTAAAATTGTCATTATGTCGTTGATGTTTACCCCTTAGTCAGGTGTCGATGTTTAAACCTTGAGGATGTGAGCCATTATGTGTTATGTTCCTAATGGTCAACCCTGGGTTTGTGACTGTGAGTCCTTCACCTATGTTATGTCTGGATTAGATATGGCTGTCAGTCCCACCATAGAGTTCTCATAGAGAGTCTTATCCGGTTAGTGTCCTAGTAGAGAGAGTGGCTTTCGGGCGGCGGCTGCACCCAAAGTGGATGGCACGATAACCCCTCGAAAGTCAGCTATTAAGTGATAACCTAATAATTTGATTAGGGGGTGGGTAGTTATTAAATTAATTAAGATAATGTACCCCGCATACGATTGAGTGCTTGTATAGGCTCAAGGTGTTTGGGAAAGCCTAGAATGGCAAACCTACCACCTTGTCCTCACGAAAGGTTGGTAGGGTCCGCATGATACTTAGATGGAGCCGGGGGTTCGGGAGAGGTTACCAGGTTAACCCAAGATGAGGGTCGGGACCTATGGAGACCTACCTAGGATAACCATCTTAGGCCATGTGATGACACTCTCTCTTTAGGGTCATTAGTGTTTTGTGAGTTGAGTCACTTGTGTATTGCAGAGTCATGTGTACTGTTATACTTATCTTATTGCTTGCTTGAGGGTCTTCTGCTATCTCCTAGCACGGTGGGGTGGTTCCATTATGGGATCACATGGTCGGGTGGTAGTGCCACTTCCCATCGGATATCTTGTTCTTACCTTCATGCGAGGATTGGCTTCGCCGGTGTATCTTGGTTCTTGCTTCGTGTAACAACTCATGTTCTTGATATTGTACCTTTGAGGCCCGTGTGGTCATTGTATCAACAACTTTGTAACCTTTGTACTTTATTGTTCTATGGAAGCCATGTAATTTATGGAATGTTGTAATTTAAAGTTCATTGGATGTACGTTGTTTCAATTATCTTTCATCTTATGTATAAATGAATCATTGGAAGTATATATGTTGTAACTCTTTAAATCTATCTTATTGGAAATCAATTTATGAGTTTGAGTTATTTAATCGTAATTGACCTTCCCTATTTAGATGAATCATTGGATTAACATTGTGATGTAGTTTTAATTAGAAGTAATCTTCATTGGTAACCCTTTAGGATGTCAATGATAGACTTCCGCTTGTGTTATTATTTGTGCAAAGTTATAATTAATACTCTTAATCTTTTAAAAAACAATTATTTCACCCTTTAGTTGCCTTGTAGTGTTGCAATCCTTTAGGGTTCCTGGCAAGGCATTACATTTGGTATCAGAGCTAGGTTTCAACACTGGGTACTCTGGGATTGTAGTGAGCCCATTCAGTTTGACCTTGCGTGTAGATCTTAGTGTTTGGATTTCCCTTGCTTTATCCTTGTCATAGATCTAAACCGTTTTCTCTTTTGCAGTTTTGGTCATGGTTAGGAAAGCTAAGGGAGTTGGTCGTGTTGGTGGCTACAATAGAGGTAGAGGTGGGGGATGGGGTCGAGGTTCAGACTGCCATAGTCCTTCGCCACCACCCGCTCATGTGAGTGTGGAGCAGGAACAGTCAGTGCATCAGGAATCACTGCATGTAGAAGAGAAGGTTCCTGAAAGGGAAGAGCTGAGGCAGATGTTTCAGGAGGTTCTAGCTAGGCTAGGCCCCAGGCCTGAAGGTGTGCATCCCATCCATGCTCAGGTTGGGGAGTCGCATCAGCATGTTTCAGAGGAGAGAGAGAGAGAGAGGTCTCCTAGAAGGAGGGAGGTCGTAGTTGGCCATGATTCAGCTCCCTCGAGTCACATCAAGGACCTTTTGAGAACCAACCCTCCCTTCTTCGATGGTCGAGGCACTGGTCTCGAGGCAGAGACTTGGCTGATTAGTTTGGATAGGTGATTTGCTATTTCCCATATAGTAGCAACACCCGAGCGAGATGTGCGATCATGCGTCTTGATGATTTTGCTTCGATATGGTGGAAGTTAGAGGAGGAGAAAATTGGTCTGAGTATCAACACCGTTTCTTGGGAGATATTGTTAGTGAGATTCAGAGCATGGTTCCTCTCACCGCAGTGGAGGCAGACTCGGGCAGATGAGTTCTATGCATTGTGGCAATTTGGTATGTCTATTGACCAATTCGAGCATAGATTCTATGAGCTGAAACAGTATGTCGGGATTGGCAACGATGAGGCTATGCTCATACAACATTTCTTGAGAGGTCTTAATGACTGCATCAATGGAGGGGTTAGAGTTTTTGAGCTAGCTTCAGTGGAGATAGCAGTGGCGAAAGCCAGATTGGTTGAGCAGAACCTCATCCGTGCGCATGGTGGACAGTCGGGAGTTCAAATAGGGAGTGTTCCTTTCAGTGGGAACAGAGCTCGTGGGAATCAGTCCCAGTCAGCGGCACCGTTCAGGACTCCTCAGGCACCCGCTAAGGGTGGACAACAGCAGCAGCAGCAACAACAACCGCAACTGCTGAAACCGAAATAGTCTCAGGGCCAGTAGGGTGGCAACCCTCATCATAGAAGGAATAGGAACTGGCAGAGGAGCAAATAGGGTTTTCCAGGATAGTCTTCTTAGAGTGCATCTCAGGCCCCTAGCAGGGGAAGCTTTCAGCGGTCCAGTGGGCCGACTGGAGGTAGAGGACCAAGTAGAGGAGCTTACTACTCTTGTGGGCAGTTTGGTCATATAGCCGCGTAGTGTCCTCAGCGTTCCCACCAGACGGGGAGTCAGAGGCCAGTAGCATCAGAGCAGACAGTAGGGGATGCCGGTAGATCCCACAGAGTGTTTGAAGCGGTTGATGACCGCTAGGCTGAGCATCTGGGGACAGTTATTGAGGCCACAAGTGTGTTGTGTGATATCCCTATCTCAATGCTTTTTGACTCTGGTGCTTCAGATTCCTTTATTTCTTCATCCATTGTGGAGCGGTGTGGACTCGTGTCTGCTAAGCAGGTGGATAGGTGGCAAGTAGAGTTGGCTACTGAGGTGCACGTGTTCGCAGATGCCTTTGTTCCTAGTTGTGAGTTGGATCTAGGTCCCTTTGTGATTTTTGTTGACCTTCGAGTCATTCCTTTGGGATCCTATGGAGTAGTGTTGGGGATGGATTGGTTATCATCTCACAGTGCTCGTGTGGACTGTCGTCAGAAGACAATAGAGTGTTTAGATGACCATGGCAGGAAAGTGGGGATCGTTGGAGTTCAGAGATCGATATCCTTACGTATGATTTCCGCTATGCAACTTAAGCAGTGTATGCGTAGAGGATGTCAGCTTTTTGCAATAACTCTTGAGGATATGGATGAGGGAGAGAGTTGAGAAATCGCTCTTGATGGTCACCCTATTCTTTGAAAGTTTGCTGATGTGTTTCCGTTGGAGATTTCTGGTATGCCTCCGATGCGAGACATAGACTTTCACATTGACTTGATTCTTGGTGCAGAACCTATTTCGAGAGCTCCATATTGGATGACTACTCAGGAGTTGAGTGAGTTGAAGTTGCAGATGGAGGAATTGTTGGCCAAGGGATTCATTCGTCCTAGTGTCTCTCCTTGGGGTGCGCTTGTTATCTTCATAAAGAAGAAAGATGGTTCTCTTCAGTTATGCATTGATTACTGATAGTTGAATAAGGTAACCATCTAGAATCAATATCCATTGCCTCGTATAGATGATCTTTTCGATCAGGTGAAGGGAGCCAAGGTGTTCTCTAAGATTGATCTAAAATCTGGGTACCATCAGTTGCGCATTCATGATGTAGACATTCATAAGACAACGTTTCACACTCGCTATGGTCACTATGAGTTCACAGTGGTGCCATTTGGGTTGACAAACGTGCCTTCAGTTTTCATGTGCCTCATGAATGGGGTTTTTCGTACATACCTGGATCATTTTGTCCTTGTGTTCTTGGATGATATATTGATTTATTCTAGATCTATGGAAGAACATGAGGGTCACCTACGACAAGTTTTGCAGTGCTTGAGGGAGAACCAACTTTATGCCAATTTGGCGAAG
The DNA here is from genome assembly GCF_030272615.1 of Cryptomeria japonica. NCBI lineage: Eukaryota > Viridiplantae > Streptophyta > Pinopsida > Cupressales > Cupressaceae > Cryptomeria > Cryptomeria japonica. The sequence goes on from NC_081407.1 coordinate 122,526,225, forward strand.
TGTGATTTCTTCCAAACTGAGGTGAATTATCTTGGTCATGTGGTTTCAGGAGAGGGTGTATCTGTGGATCCTTCAAAGATCCAAGCCATAGTGGATTGGCCAGTGCTAACCAATGTTTCAGAGGTTTGGAGTTTTATGGGTTTGGCCAGATATTACCGTTGCTTTGTTCAGGATTTTTCTCGAATAGGTCACCCGATTATTTCTCTTTAGAGGAAAGGGAAGAAGTTTGTTTGGTCAGAGCAGTGTGAGTTAGCGTTTTGTGCCTTGAAGGAACTCCTTGTCAGTGCTCCGATTTTGGCAGTCCCTGATCCATCTAGAGATTTTATGGTATGCACAGATGCCTTTTTAGAAGGTATAGGTGCAGTGCTTATGCAGGATCGACGTGTGGTTGCCTATGAGTCTCGCAAACTCAAGGACCACGAGTTGAACTATCCAATTCATGATTTGGAGTTGGCAGCTGTAGTGCATGCGTTGGTTAGGTGGCATCACTTTCTGTTAGGGCGTCGGTTTGAGTTGCATAGTGATAACCGTAGTTTGCAGTATATCTTCACGCAGCCAAACTTGAATGCTCGACAGTGAAGGTAGATGGAATTCCTCTGCCAGTATGATTTTGAGGTTCGATATATTTAGGGGAAGGAGAATGTAGTGGCTGATGCTTTGAGTCGTAGGCGACATGAAGTTTCAACATTGTCCCTTGGAGTGGACTTGAGATAGAGAATTCTTGGAGTTCTTCCTCAGGACTCTTGGTATCAGGATGTTAGAGCCGTATTGGAGTCCGGAGGCCCTCTAGAGGGTAGATTTTCTAGGTATAGTCTTGAGGCGGATGGCCTTCTACATCATCTTGGCCAGATCTATGTATCTCCTTTGGAGGGTCTTCACACTTTGATCATGACTGAGGCCCATCGTGTATCTTATTCGGCACATCTAGGTGTCAAGAAGATGCACGCAGATCTTAGACAGATTTATCATTGGGCTGGCATGAAACATGACATTGCCGATTTTGTGTTGAAGTGTTTGGAATGTCAGCGAGTGAAGGCGGAGCATCAGTACCCGGCAGGGCTTTGACAGCCTAATATAGTACTGGATTGGAAATGGGACATCATTTCCATGGATTTCATTGTTGGGTTGCCTGTTTCTTCACGTCGTCATGATGCCATCATGGTCATTGTTGACAGGTTGATGAAGGTTTCTCATTTTGTTCCTATCCGAGCTTCCTATACAGCAGCAGTGGTGGCTCGTGTCTTCTTGGAAGATGTGGTGAGATTGCATGGGATTCCGAGGCCGATAATCTTTGATAGAGATCCAGTCTTTACCTCAGCATTGTGGACCTCACTTCAGCATGCTTTGGGGACTCAGTTGAACTTTAGTTCAGCTTATCACCCAGAGACAGATGGTTAGACTAAGCGTGTGAATCAAGTTTTAGAGGACATGCTTCACATGTATGTTATGGACCAACAGTCGCATTGGGAGGATTATATTTATCTAGTGGAGTTTTCTTATAACAATGGATATCATAGCTCCACAGGTATGTCTCCTTTTCAAGCATTGTATGGTCGTCCTTGCCATACTTCGTTGAGTTGGGATCGGTTAGAGGACAGGGTGCTTATAGGACTGGATATTCTTCGAGAGATGGAGCAGCAGGTAGAGTGGATTCGTGAGCATTTGGTAGTTGCACAGGATAGGCAGAAGAAATATGCAGATGCTCACAGGGTAGATCATCAGTTTTCTGTTGGCGACTGTGTATTCTTGAGAGTGTGTCCGCGAAAGAGTCCGATCCATTATCGAAAGGGTTCTAAGTTGGCGCCTCGTTTTGTTGGCCCACTTGAGATCCTTGAGAGGATAGGACCTGTTGCCTACTGTCTTGCCTTGCCACCGAGTTTATCCTGCATCCACGATGTCTTTCATGTTTCAGTTCTTTGACCTTATCACCCAGATGTGACTCATGTTCTTGATTGGAACGCTTTGCAGGTCGAGGACGGGCAGCTTTCCATGGAGCCCGTGCGCATTCTTCAGCATCGGGATTTGACCCTCAGGGGTCGCACCATTGACCAGGTAAGGGTCCTATGGGACCCAAATGATGAGACCTCGGCAACATGGGAGGATGCAGCGAAGATGAGAGAGCTCTATTCTTATCTGTTTTAGGTTTCCAGGAGTAAGCCTAGTTTTGAGGGGGAGAATGTAGTACCCTTTCTCGATCAGACTTATTAGACTGATATTATGTTGCAGTTTACTATTCAGTTGACACTTTATTGCTCAACATTATTCAGACGTATTTGATATTATTTCATGTTTATCTGGATATTAGATGCATGAGTTATTTTCAGTATTTCAGTACTGGTGATTTGTAGTATTTCATGGATTATTGCTTTGTACTCATATCTTACTTTATCTAGGCAATGTGTCATATATATGTTGCATGTCTGCAATTGTATTGGATGCAAGGGGATGATTTTCTTTCACTCATTTCGGTGAGACAGGGAATGTTGCGATTCTCTTTCATCGATGTGTGTGCCATGTATTCTATATTTATATGTATGAATGTGTGATTCAATGATGCAGGATATTGCAGGTACAAGTACCGGGTAGGTACGGGGTATCGTCTCCCCCTAGCTTCATAGGTCTGAGCGTGCCTTATATATCCGATGGGAGTGGAGGAGATAGCTGTTGACCCTAGTCCTTACCCTCAGTCTACTCTTGTGAGTGTCGTTAGTCGGTCGTCCATCCCTTTTGTTCGACCTTCGAGTCTTCTTGCATTTCCTTAGTTTGCGTGCCATAGTGGTTCGGTTATTTATTGAAGTTTAAGTTGTCATTCATTGTCGGTATAAGCAATTTATTCATTATTATGCCCTTATGTTTTGAACCTAGCTTATTTGGTTAATTTATTAGATTTAAATCTATAGTTGTTTATTTTGGAAAAGTAATCATGTCTAAATCAAATGGAAGAAGTAAGATAAATAAAGTTAATTGCTTTTAGAAAAACAAAATAAAGTTAAATTATTGATTTCTATTTTATTTGAAAAGTTGATTAAATTTCTGAATGTGAGAAATGTATTTAAAAAAAAATTAAAAAAATTCCCATTTATTTTTGGAGGAATATGGAAAAAAGTCAATTTTTTTTTATATTTAAATGTTTTTTAATAGAAAAATATTTCAACCTAAAAGATTAGGTTAAAATATTTTTTTCCTATTTTACCCTGGTAAATATTTTTGGAAGGATGCTTGTTTGGGAGAAAAAAACAAAATTCTGAAAAAATTTCTTGGAAGGTGGATTTTGGGTTTTGATTTGGCTTGGAATTTTGCTGAAACTCACAATTTCTTCTTGGGAACTCCAGAGGTTGGTTGAATTCTTCTTGTTTATTTTTAAAAATCCATGCTTTCTTCCAATTTCTGATTGTTGTTAAAAGTTTGGTTTATGAGTATTGGGTTATGAGTTTTTGTTTGCCATGAGATTGTTGAAGAAGAATCCCATCAATTTGGTTATCAAATTTCAAACTCAAACTCTCCAAGCAATTTCATAATTTAAATTATGTTTTTCATTTTGTTTATGCAAGAAATTCATTGTTCTTGGTGTTTGTAGTTGGGTTATTTTTGTGTTTTTGAGTAGAGATATGTTGGCAAAATTTTGCCAAGATTTTCCCCAAATAGTTTCTTTCTGGTAATTTCTAGATTGGAAAAATAATTATGATTGAAATTTCTTCTTGTCCATTCTTGTTTGGGCAAAAAAAAAAGTCAATTGGGGAATGGAGATCAAGCTTGTTCCCATTCAAATTGATTTTATGAATGAATTGGTTTGATTTGAGAGATTTCTTCCTATCACTTTTTTTTTTTGTCTCAAAGGTTTTATTGCTAGTAAAAATTTTTATTACCAGTGACTTATTTGATATCTCTATTTGTTAAAATGTTTGTTAAAAAAAATTAATGGGGGATTGTTTGTTATTTTTTTTTTAACAGAGATTTTCATCTCTGTATTTCAATTTTGATTCCTTAGAATGTTATCAGAATTTCTTTTAAAAAAATTTAATTTAATAATAATAAAAAAAAAAATTAATTAAAACGGGGTTTGGGGCGGTGGCGGGGAGCTGGGCTCAACCCAACCCACGCACCCCTCCCCCCTGCAACTTGCTGCGTCCCCAAGCTTGAGGTTGCAACAAGCGCTACTACCTCATGCTTGGGGCAGCAACACTTGCTGCCATGGAGGCCTTGGGCCCCACGTGAAACTTTTTGTTTTATTTATTTTTTTAATATTTTTTTAAGTTACAAAAAAAATATTTTAATGTTAAAAAAATAATAATTAATGTTATTTTAATAATAAATAATAATATTATTGTTATTTAGAAATAATAATAATATTAATATTATTTAATATTAAATAATAATATTAAAGTTATTTATTATTAATAATAATATTAATGTTAATTAATATTACTTCTATTATTAATGTCGATAACTTTATTTGACGATAATTTGTACAATATTGCATTCTTCCAATAAATATAACGTATAAGTATGAAATAAATTAATTACTTGTTAATAACCAGTACTGGCATGTACATTTAGCCTTGATATTTCTCTGAAATTTAAAGCTCTTTATCTAAAATATCATCTGCACCAACCACCTCTGAATCTGTACAACAATCAACAATGGATACTTCAGTAAGCTAATACATCATACCTTTTAAAAAAAACGTTGTGTTGTCATTTCTTTCATAATATATCTTTCTTTTTTATTCTATCATTTCCATTCTAACATGCACCCTTTTTCCTAGCATACACAAATATAGTTAAGCATTCTATAATCTACATAGCTTAATTACATACACTACAAAACAACAAACTATACATTAACGAATAACCACATATATGTTTTAGTAGCCCTTGACATTAAATCCTCTATATTGATATTATTTTTTTGTAGGAAAATACTCAAGACTATGCCCCTACCCCATTTGCAATTCAATCTATCAATGTTAGGGATGAGCTTCCTTCAACATTGCTACAAGTTTTATCATTCTAGAAAATGCAGAGTAGCAAAGATGATACATACAGATATAAACTAGTGTTGTCTGATGACACATACATGTAGTTAGCAATTTTGCCTTCCAAGTATGCCACTCTGATAGATTCAGACACTCTTAGAATAGGCTTGATAGTCTTGTTGTCCACTTATACATGCAAATACGTATGGAACACAAGGTAGGAAACATACTATGTTTATATAATAAAATATACTTCTTTGCTATTTAATTGTTTTCAACTACAATTCAAAGAATCTTAAAAAAAAGTCTTTTCATTTACAAGATTATTATAAAACTTAGTTTATAAGTCAAACAAAGCGATTGTCCATTCTTTGGCAAACCAATATACCTATTCAAAGAACAACAACCAGAAATGATGAGTGAAAATACACCATCATCGTCTAAATGTTCTCTTCAGTTTTCTACTGAATCACTATCCCCCCAAAGTACAACCTATGAAAATATAAGCCCAATCAAAAGTTTAAATCGATACCAAAACAAATGGACAATCAAAAGTTTAAATCCATACCAAAACAAATGGACAATCAAAAGAAGAGTTACTCATAAATGGTCTATAAAGTCATACAATACAACTACTAAGAATGGCCACGTCTTTAGTTTTGACATTGTCGACACTGAGGGTTGTGAAATTAAAATTACTTGTTTTGACGAAATAGCTCAGTTGCATTCTGACTGTGTGGAAGTGGGTTCACATTATGTCATTTCTAAGAGGGTCCATTAAGGAAGCAAACACAAGATACAACAAACTAAACAACCACTTAAAGATCATATCGTCTGATGCCTCCATATTAAAACGTTGCAGCCATGAAGAAGTACCAAATCAACAACACTCTCCTTTCATTCCTATTAGTGAAGTGTTTCAGCTAACTAATAATACATTACTTGACATCATTGGTGTTCTTTTACATGTTGGAGATATCATTCCAATCCATAGGAAAGATGGCATTCAAACACAAAAGTGAGTTGTTCTAATTAATGATCTCTCAGGGTCAACAATTGATATCACCCTATGGGGTCTAATATCATAACAAAGAGGACTAGAGTTAAAAAAACATGTTAACCAGTGATAGTGTTCTTATACTTGCTTTACGTAATGCTTGTGTTGGTTATTTTAATGGTAAGGTTGTTAACATAACATCTGCAACAACATTACATATTAATCCTCCTTTTCCAGAGGTAGAACCCCTAATATTAAGAGGAAATCTTCCCTTGCATACTCCAGATTTTTCTCCAGCAATTACCCACATTGATGGCAAATATACTAGAATGACTATTTCATCAATCCATGAATGTATGAGTGTGAAATCAAAAACTATTCAAACCAAATTACTGGTTGTTCTAAGATTTGTAAACGTAATAGATAAAAATTTCTGTTACGCAACTTGTCCACTAAAAGTAAATGGAAAGCCTTGTAAAAAAAATGCACTCAACAAGTTGATGATTCATGGTTTTGTCCTAGATGTGAAATGACCATGACAGAATGCAATTACAGTTACCTTTTACCAATGAAGCTCCAAGATGCAACAAGTACTATTTGGGCTACTGCTTTTGATGAGGTTGGAACTCAATTGATAAAGAAAACTGCAAAAGAGCTTTGTGCACTACAAAATGATGCCACAACAACATAAACACCTTGCTCTGTGATTAATAAACTTGTCTCACATCACTAATCATTCACACTGCTGGTTTCTATTGACACGTATAACTCTGAATCAAAGATGAAAGTTACAATCAACAAAGTCTACTCTATTGACTATAAATCTGAGTGTCATGCATTACTTGCAGAGATTGCTCGCCTATCTACATAGGCTTAGCTATATTAGGCATTTTGCCTAATTACAATACTTTCTGTTCATGATATAGTTATTAAATTTGAAATTTTACATATTTGATAGTACTACAATCCTACACATAACTTTACATATAGATGTCTTGATAGCTTTATCGCTTTTCCTTTGAATACTACATTATGTAGAATTTTTTTGTATAAGATAATTCTACTTACAAATACAAACGATTATTTTCTATGAATACATGACTACATCTATATATATGTATATGTATATTTATTACATAAATACTAGATTGCATTAAAATTACACTGTTATCTCTTTGCAATTCTTTCCTTACCACAAACTTTTTTATCATCATGCTTGTTACTTTTGCATGTACTATTATAATTAAAATTAGCCCATTTATGTATGCATAAATATTATAATAGAGAATTTGTATCTCAATAGCTATCTATATTTAGTTTAAAAATTCATACACACATGTCAACAATCACATTTACAATTGGATATTAAATAGTAAGAATTTGCATCTCTGCATACATATATATTTATATGTTTATGCACAACTAACTATACAATTTTTCAAACTCTTCGGGAAATACTTGTTGTTGCATTGCACAATAGGTTTAACTGCATACTCATCTATGCTGGTTAATTGCCTTGCAGAATAAATTTGCTTTCCTTGAGATTCCTCTCGTATATAAGTACTTACTGTTCATGCTTTCCTGTACAATTACATATTTAAATTTATTTGAAAATTCTAGTTGTCTATTTCTTTCATGCATTAATGATTGTTGAGCAATTAATTTCTTCAACTATGATATTTCTACAAGCTCAGTACACTTTTCAATATCTTTTTTACCTTGCATTCTTAGCTTTAATTACTCTCTTTGCCTATGATGTAAAGATGCTTATTTATATTCCTATATAGAGACTGCATATTCATGTATGCTAGTTAGTTACCTTTCAGAACACAAAATGCTTTCCTTCAAATTTCTTTCATATAAAAGTATTTACAGTTCAATGCATTTTCCTATTCATTTCATTACTTGCATTTTTATCTTTGTTTGCACTTTTTGTGTATCATATGAACATACTTAAGTATATTTGTACACATATATAAGTATCTGTAAATAAATAAATATTTATAGAAAATTTATACATATGTGCACATATATATCTATTTTTATTTTTGCATATCTATTTTTATAGGTATATACCTACTTATATATAGATTTTTTAATAGATATATATTTACACATGCACATATTTGTATGTATATCTATATATATGTATAAATATATACACATGGAGAAATATATATCCATAATCACAGTCTCAAAATGTTATCGTACCCAAAATTATAAAATAATACCAAATATACAAAAAAATCTATACAAAAATATATTTATACACAGTTATAGAAATTTATATATATACACGTGTATATATATATATATATATATATATATATATATATATATATATATATATATATATATATATATATATATATATATATATATATATATCATTGATATGTATATATACATGCATAAATATACATACATTTGTATGTAAATAAATTTTATATATTTATGTATATGTATATTTCAATAATGCCTTTGGGAAGGGAAGTCATAGGTAAACACTATAGTCAGAAAAACACACATCAGTAAATTGAACACTTGCACAACAAATACATCTCGCAACAAAATGACCACAACAAAATTAAACAAAAACACAATACAGATTAGATTAACCAATTTCCAATACCCATACGTTTCTAAATACTACTCAAGCAACCATGTGTATACTAAGAAGCCAACACGATTTCTATCCACCCATTATACAAATCAAATTCTATACAAAAATATATTTATACACAGTTATAGAATTTTATATATATACATGTGTATTTATATATGTGCATATCTATGTATACAAGTATTCACATATTTCATTGATATGTATATATACATGTGTACATATATACATACATCTGTATGTATGTATAATTTTATATATCTGTGCATATGTATATTTCAATAATAGCTTTTGCAGGAAAACTCATAGGTAAGCAGTATATTCAACAAACTATACATTAGTAAATTGAACACTTGCACAACAAATACATCTCGCAACAAAATGACCACCACAAAACTAAACAAAAGAACAATACAGATTAGATTAAGTAGTTTTCAATTTCCATACGCTTTTGAATACATACTTCAAAGCTTTCTCTCTTCAGTTATGAGAATTATAACATACCTCTATTCTCTTCCAACTATTAGATATCTATTGAGCCTTCCACTCAAGAAGGCGATGCCATGAAATGGAGGAGAAAGAAAACAAATAGAACTTACTATGCAAAGAATAGAGGCAATATCTCCAACAAACCACAAATGAAGCATCGTGCGCAATAAACATCTGATAGTAACTCAGAGATTCTATTACAAACAAAAAGCAATGACCTTGAACAAAGTAATGTGCCTCAAACACATTCTACTGCTCCTGAACTCGCCTTGCAGACTCATTCATTCCTACATGCATTATCTAACTTCCGAAAAAGAATTGATATGTTGGAGCTCACGGAGGCATGTACTGTTTGTAAAGAAAACTATGTGGGCATGACTATTAAAAATATCAACCATGTAGTTATATGCATGAGATGTTCTACTGAAAGAGGACTCCGTTGTTTCTCATTATCAAACAATATGGACCCAGGTAAGCAACCTTCTATTTTAAAGTGTCTTTCTCAAGTAGAAGAAATTCTCATAGCAAGGATTGCCCCTATTTTGTAAGTTACTCATGCAAGGGGAGGACAATATAAGTATTCTGGTCACACAATTAACTTCCCACAAGATATTTCAGAAATTGCATTATCATTGCACCACAAAATTCAACATTTAGAAATCCTTATTTTTCATAGAACTAATCTACAAGGATTAACCTATGATTGTTACATGAATAGGTTTCATGTCATGAATGCATTGACTTATAAAATAAAGCATGACCAATACTATATAGATGTTGTCGTTGATTTAGATGCAGTACAACTATTACCAGAGCACAACACTGACATTTTAGACCTTTTGCATTCAGTACCTTCACCTCAAGAAGAACCTATACAAGAAATACCTGATGTGCCCAACATCAACAATGAAGAAGAAGTAATAGAAAAGTCTTCTTCATTCATTCCATGAATTTCATCCTCAATACTTGAACTTGATGCAATCAAGACAATCCTACATCTAGATAATACTGACAATAATGTTGTCCCTTGCCACAAATCAGTACATCACCTATCAATGAGTAAAATACAAAAGGATTACTTTCAATGGCATTCCCCACATTGTTCCCTAATGGATTGGCTTTACCACTTCAAGACAAAACAAGACATGTACATTTACATGAATATGCTTTGCACTTGATCAAATATTCCGATTAAAGATTTGGCCAACACGTCCATTTTAGATACTATATCTATAACCTTATGATGAGGCATCGATCTCAACAATCAACTGCTATTTTCATAAAGACAAATTTAGAAGATTCTCTTCCACTGAATCTTCATGGCCTAAGAGAATACTTACAGAACACACCATCAAATGAATTACCAAATCATATGATGTGATATGCTGCCTCCTTGCGCAAAACAAGCACATTTTGGAGTAAATCTCGTAGAGACCTTACGATAATGATAGAATAGTTAGGTCCACCTACGCTATTCTTTACTCTGAGCTCAACTGATACAAAATGGCCTGACCTGCATAAGCTGTTCTGAAAAACATAGTCAAATATTGTGCACCACAACAAAAGGCAATCTAATGAGAATTTAGTCAATAACCCACATATAACAGCTTTAAACTTGCACTTAAGATTTCAGATCTTTCGTGATGAGGTCATTGTCAAATAGTTGCATGCCACTGACCACTGGTACATATATGAATGACAACACCAAGGCTCTGTCCATATTCATGGCTTTCTTTGGCTGCCACAAGCACCTAACATTGACAACCTTGATTGGTCGGACCATGAAAGCATTCAATCAGTTAAAAAATTCTTTGACCAGTACATCACAACATGGAATCCACGCACTGAAGTAGACTGCTTAAACATGTAGTATATACCTGCAATTTCAGATTCACTTCTTTCAGATAGAGATGTCATATCCAAATCTGAGCAATGCACTAATTATACTAAATTAGTGAATGTTGTTCAATGACATACAAAGTGTTCAGAGTATACCTGCTTGAAAAAAAAACTCAACACTTGAATGTCGATACAAAGTACCTTGGCCTGAACAACATGACTCATAATTGACTTTAGACCATAATAATAACCCATCATACAAGCCAACAAGGAATGATAGTCACCTCAATATTCACAACCCAACGATGCTCGCCATATGGAGGGCTAATGTTGACTGTCAGGCAGTATGCTCCAAAAAGGCAGTTCTCCAATATATCTCAAAATATGCATCAAAAACTAAACATAAATCAAAAAGCTATATTGACATGTTAAACGGAATTGTTGGATCAACAAATTTAGTAGATACAATTCTATTAGCATATCAAAGATTCATGATGGGAATTGTTGTTGATAGGGACATTAGCGCTCAATAAACTTGCCACATGCTGCTTAAACTCCCCTTGATCTCTTGCATACATTAGTTTGTGACCCTCAATGTTGGAAAAAAAATCTTTCAACGTATAATAAATTATGATGAAGTTTCACAGACATCCATTTCTTTCATTTCTAATTACATGAAAAGACCATCAAAATTAACAAACCTAACTTTGCTCCATTCAGCTCAGCAATATACTTACTGTGAACAACACAAATCTTGTAAATGGATAAAAAGAAAGCTACCAACAATTGTAAACGTCTACCCGTAGTATAAATCTTTACCTTCAAAAGATGACAATACTATTGAAACTTTTTGTCGGAGTGAATTACTTTTGTACAAACCATTCCGCAACATCCCTCTACACATAGGTATCTCAATTGATGAAATTATAGTAAATTGGAAATATCTTCAAAGTACACATTACATCTGGTGGCATGTAAATGGAATTGAAGAACACTTGACTACAGAAAATAGCAAAGACCTGCAGTTACAAGATATTCCACAATCTACTGATCAAGACCTCTACGAATGAGAGTTCTTGTCACAAATGAGAGTGTCAAACATCTTTTATTTTGCTACTCTTCAAATGCTTGGCAAACGTGATTTCAATCTTCAATTTAATTGGAGTGCTTCCATACCTAATGAAATATTGCATACAAAAGCATCTTAATTCATTTCAACGGAGAAAAGTCAATCAGCTCACGCCCTTGGCAACATACATTCAAATGCACCTAATAACTTTGAGCTTGCAGCAAACCAAAATACTGCACTTGATATTATAAATATTTACACTGCACAAAATTTGAATTCCTCACCATTACGGTTAATTATTCAAGGCACAATAGGTACTGGAAAGTCATTTCTTATTGACTGTATACGTAGACAGTTGAATTCCCTTTTAAATCCTACACAATACCCATTGCTTGTACTAGCACCAACAAGTGTATCTGCATATAATATCCAAGCTACCACAATCCATGTTGCCCTCTGTGTACCTATTCAAGAATACAAACCCTTAACAAGCCATTCACTATTAATGTTTCAAGAGAAATTGAAACATTTGCGCTACATTTTGATAGATGAAATGAGCTTTGTCGGTCCTCAATTACCGATGAAGATTGATAATAGATTGTGAGAAGCTTTTCCCACCAAACAACATGAATCATTTGCAGCACTCTCAATGCTCTTGGTTGGTGATCTTGCATAATTTCCCCCAGTTATGGATAAACCATTATATGCATCCCACTCAACAACACTAGCTCTATGGCGCACCTTCAATAATGTTGTCACCTTGGATGTTTCTTTTCGACAACAAGGTACAAGCCCCTCCCAGATGCAGTTCTATGAGATTTTGATTAATATACACAACACAACGCCATTGCAAACAGATTGGGAAAGCCTACAGATGTGGTCAACCCAAGATTTGACACTTGATCAGAACAACCACTTTAACCAATAGAAACATTTGTTTGCAACAAACACACTTCAAACGCACACAACATTAAAATGTTGAAACAATTGCACTCACCCATTGCACGTGCAACAACAATCATTGCACACTAGAAAGATAAACAAACACACCAAGAAGAACAACTATCATTTGAAATCCTTCTTTCTATAAACTAGGAAATAATGCTTATTGCAAATTTATGGATAGAAGTTGGGTTTTTCAATGGTGCTTTGGGTCAAATCAAAATGATTGTCTACGATGTAGGTTCTAAGCCACCCGATTTACCAAAATATGTGGTGGTCCTCTTCCAACATTATACTGGCCCATCATGGGATTCAGCAAATCCAAAACATGTTCTCATATCACCAATTACTAGGGGAAACCGCACACAAATTCCATTAACAATGGCATGGGGTATTACTATTCACAAATCACAGGGTCTGACACTAGACTTTGCAACAATTGACATTGGCAAAACAGAGAAACAAGGCCTTACATTTACAACGCTTTCTAGAGTGAAATCAATTAACCACCTCCGAATTCACCCGACTTTCACCTATGAAAGGTACTCAAGGTTGCAAGGTGTTGCATCAACCATTCTAAGAAAAAAAAAAGAAGCTTGTTTGTTGAAGCTTTCCCAGATCACGAAAGAAAATTAATTGCAAAACAAACATAAACAAGTATTGCAAATACAACTTCATTGTGATTTTACATACCATATATTTTCTATCAATTGTTTTAAGGCATTACAATATTCATATCTTGCAGGATCAACATCAAATGTAACTAATATTAGATTCAATTGAAATTGAGCGAGGCTCTTGGATGGGAAAATATTATGATAGAACAGGTACACATCTGCCATCGAATGTCTTCTCAACTATTTAACTTCCTTACAAATATGCTTCTTCTAATGGTTACCAAACTTCTTTTCACTTCTTGTACTTGCAAGTCTTCTTGTACTTGCAGGGAATCAATGAAGACACCAATTCAAACAACGAAACCTACAAGGGTATGCGAATAACTCTAACTTTTACAATCAATGATACTAACTTTTGTTTTACAGTTTGTATACTTTGCAGATTGCAGAACCACTACCAAAGATAAACTTTACAATTTAAAACACTTTAACTTTTCTGATACAATATTATTTCTCACAGGTATCAAATGGCAGGCAATGAAGCAACCTACAAAACAAAACAAGCACATTAACCAAATACAACATTAGTAAAAAATGTAAGTACCATCAATTAATATTATTTATATTCTACAAGTGTTAAATACATTTGCAATTTCCTAATACAATTTATTACTCACAAGAAAATCTTCATACAATTACAATTTTTCAATACAATTTATTTCTCACAGGTTTAAGATGATATACATCAAATGGATATACATGTCTACAATAAAAATCATTTATGATAAGTTCTCTTTGTGGTCAACTTCTTATTTTGGGAACAACTATAAACATTGCTTGGGTTTTGTACAGTGCCAATACTATATACTATATATCAATAAAATTATTCAATTTGACTTTAATTACATTCTATCATTATGATGCATTAACATTTCCAGGTTGCCACTGCTTTTACATTTAAGGTTTCGGTGGTGATCAACATCCAACACTCTAATGTCATTACTCTGAAGGTATGTGTTCTGTATAAATGTGTTTCTAAATACAAATTCAATGAAAAAATAATAAAAAAGCCAAACACAACGTGAGAACCATACACATCAATGACATTACAGTGTTGGACATCAAGCCAAACACAACCCTAAAACCTAAAACCATTTGCAACCCTCTTATGGTTTGTTGTTTTTTTGCCATTGAATTTTGTTTGTAGGTTACAAGTGCTTGCCATCTCAAATGCAGACATATACTCATCATCTAACCGTAATTGCTTTTCGTTGCCGTCATCTCTGATACTCTGCAAGGTAAATGCCTTGCAAGGTATGTTTTCTTGTTTATTTGCAAACTAAACTTTGTTCGTTTTTTGATTTCCTCCAAAGTGAGGTCCTAATACAATTTATTTCTCATAGGTTTAGGATGATATACATCAAATGGATATCAACAAAAGGTTGTATAACATGCTACCGTTACCAACATGGGCGATGGAGGATGGATAACAAAATTTTTCTAGGTCCAACAAATATTATTGGTTGGGATTAATATGGTCTACAATACAAACCATTTATAATAAGTACTCTTTATAGCACTTTCATTCTATTGTAAAAATTACTCTTCATGACACTTTCTTTCTATACATCATGTTGCATTCAGCAGCATGGGGGATGGTGGGTGGTCAACTTCTTATTTTGGGAACAACTATAAACATTGGTTGGGTTTTGTACAATGTCGATGCTATATACTATATATCAATAAAATTATTCAATTTGAATTTAAGTACATTCTCTCATTATGATGCTTCTACAAAAACCCTCCTTGTAATGTTATAATCCCTTTACAATCAGACCTATCAGCCTCCTGTTGCAGGCACTCCCCCTACAACTACAAGTTTAATTATGTGTCTACATTGATCACAAGGATATTTCACCTTAATTTAATAAGATAAAGAAATGTTAAATCTATTAATTTTGTTGGGGATTTTGTCAAAGGAGATAGTGTTTTAGTGTTATGAAAGGTGAATGGTCTATGTTCTAAAGTATATTTTAGCTTATTGTGTACAATTCATATTTCACGTGACCTACCTTTACCGTGGTTTAATTTTGTGCGTACTTATTTATCTTAATATTTTGCATAATTAAGTTGTTATTTTGAAGATTGGTTGGTTAGTTTGTCCAAACAACATTTGATGGTCTATCTTTTTCAATAGTGGTAGCCTTGTAAATTAGTTCTTTGGAAAGAAATAATCAACATTCCTAGCTAAATTACTTGAATTTAATGTTAATTTAGGCTCTCTATCATATCATTATTTTTCTTGATGAACATAACAATGCTATTGTTTCATTTTTTAGTGTCTCATAACCATAAGTAAAGAGGTATTGCTACATGTAGGTCAACTTTGTCTTCATCACACTTCATCTTTCTCTCAAATTGTAGTACAAAGACAATTCACTACATAAAAACATCAACCTGATGTATGTATGCAACCTAATATTTCATGAAGATTTATTATGATGTATGTATGCAACCTAATATTTCATGAATATTATTATCTTTGTGACATCGAAATCTTGGTCATTATGACTTTGTATGGTTATTTTGATATCATGCATATCTATCCTAATATATGATTTGTGTCTATCTTCTACTTCTTATACAAGTCAGGATTTTTTTAATTTATATTTTTAATTTTTGAAAATGTGATGCCCATTTGACTCTACCTATGTCATGGCCTCACCAAGCTAGGGTTAGCATCCCTTAATCAAATAGATCGCAACCTTTTTTTAAATAAACTTAGGCACTAAAACTAATAACAATTTAAAGAGCTTACACGATATAGAATAAATTAAATAGCAGTTCATTTTAAAATGGGGCTGAATAAGTTTCATTAAGGATCAGTAGTGGGCATCATGTACAAATAAATTAATAATAAAAGGTAATGCTTAAATTGAAAGAGTGTGACTCTTGCAAAGCAATTATTATGAAGGGGTGTGGCTTCCTCTAATTGAAAGATATAAAGGGTAGATTAATTCATTGGTCATTGGATCGTCATAAAATATATCTATATGGATGATAATAAAAAAATGCATTGAAGAATAGGATTAGAATAAAAATCGAGAGCAACCACATACACACATATCAAAAATTAAGTTATAGAACCATTTGATGATAAATCTTTTCATTGATTAATGGGTATTTGATTAATAATGATCTAGCAACCTTTTTTAGCAATCTATTTTGAATGTATAGAAATGACTTACAAATAGGAAGGACAACCACCCTTTTGAGTTCACAAGAGTTAGAGGACCAGATACCCTTCATGCATCTTATCAAGTATGTCAATTTAAGATGGATGGACTAGTATTCCTTTCATGCTCATGGGACAGAAGGATGAATGGACTAGAAATCATTTTCATACTCTTGGGCTTGGTCAAGGAGGATGGTGAATCCCCAAGGTGGATTGTGTTACAAGTTTACATAGACCAAAGAAATAAAAAATATTAAATATAATGCAGGATAAAATAAGTAAAAAATGATAATTCATAGTAACACATGTACTACATACATGGAGAAACAGTTGTCCACTTTCTTTTATTGTCTGGCAAAAATAAAATTACGATCTGGTGATATATTCCATAGCCACTTATTTATCAAACTTTTTTTTTGGAAATTTACAAAGGTTGGTTTACATGCCATAAAAATAGTCAACTCCTTCATTAAATAACAAACAATTTTTGCTTCAGGACTGCTACCCCCAGCAACCCCCATTGTGGGTGTTACCTCCACATCCCTACCATGTGCTCCTCTCCAAAGCTTGTATTGGGGGAATAATCCTCTCAGGCCCTATAAGAGGGGCTCTACCCCTCACACTCCCTCATTATTTGGTTTTGGAGGATAACTTGGTTGACATCGTCACCAAAATTTAAGCCCATTAGTATGATTAGTTGCCACATACCAATATCTATTGAGGAATAGAATGGAACAAAAATAAATTTATGCTCTCAAAATACAAGAATCACCATCATTGAGATTGTTGTTTGCAAGAATTTCCAATGAATTCCTAATACAATTGATTTGAGGAATATGCCTTCATGGACTAAATATTAATGATATTAGGGTACATTGATTTATATGATTCTTATATTGATTTAGATGATACAATGAATTCTTGGTACTTAATGTTTTTAATGTTAATTTCTAGTGATTAAAATTATTTGTAGGCTCTAAACTAGGGATATCCCATAAAGGGCATCACGATTGGTAATTTTATTATAAAGTTATATTGGTAAAGACAATATGATTCTCATCCTAAGTTGTTATTACTTTAGGACTAAATTTAGGTGAATTGGGATTCCTTAATATTCTAATAAAAAAGATTTGAAGGTCTAAGAGGTCTATAAACTCGGTCCAAAAAAAATTCAAAGTCTATAATGATCATATCATATACTAGTTCTTATTAGAGTTGACAATGACCAAGTAACCGTTGTAACACATGAGGGAGCTTAGAATCCTATGATTTAGTATAGGCCAAGACATGATAGTCTTATGTTTTAAAGTGACAAAATATAAAATGAAAACTAAGAGAGCCAAAAGATTCATGACATTGAAGTAATATTATCTGTTGAAGAGGAAATTGATCTCCAAGTCTAATATGTAGTGTATGAAGTAATCTACTAGGATGTGTTCCCTTATGAATATCCATGAACAATATGAGATATGAATACATCTCATAGACCCTATACATGTCAAGGAATAGTAGATAGGATGTGTTCGCTTATGAATAACCATGAACACCATGAGATATGAATACATCTCATAGACCCTATACATGTCAAGGAATAGTAGATAGGATGGGTTCCCTTATGAATAACCATGAACAATATGAGATATGAATACATATCATAGACCCCATAAATGTCAAGGAATAGTAGATAGCATCAAAATATAGTGACAACCTTATGAAGGTATAGATGAATAACATATGATAAGCCTAAGGATTACCATAGATGATAGTGGCAAGACACTAGTAAAAGAAATATAGGATATTGTTGAACATGACAATATTAAAAATATTCTATAGTACCAAGCATTGTCAAAGGTAGTGAATAGAAAGTTTTTATATACACTCATAGTCAACATTGTCAAGCAAAATTATCATTAAAAGGACAACCCTCACAATAACAATTTTGGAGGTTTATTGTTGTCACATTTGAGGCATCTAGGGCTTGTATGTTGAATGATATTCAATTTGTGAAGAAAAGATCAGCCCTAGAGTGTGGCATCCATATTTGGGTCTCTTGTTTGTTGCTTTTTATTTTTGAATCAATATTGTAAACTAATTAAATAATCAATTATTTAATTAAATAATTGATTATTTAATTAATCCCCCTTTCTAATTTAATTGAATTCACTAGTAGTTTGATTAATTCCCCGTTCATCTACTTATCAATAAATCTAAGGATTTATAATAAAGTAATCGTAAAATTATTAAATATTACATTTGCACAGCTTTAAATATGTTGCTTTCTGGGTGATGACCAGAAGCATCCTATTGTGGGGAAGAAGCGTGCAAAAAGTTTAGTTGATTAGTTAACAATAAATAAACGTGTTAGTTGTATGACCATATTTAAGGTTGTTTTGCAGATATAATCAGATTGTAATGGACAAAGCTAATTAAATGGGAGAAAGCTTATTACATGGAAAGTTTAATTCAATTTGGAAACACAATGACTATTAAATAAAGAGTAAGGTTGTTAATTGTATAGTTGAAGATCAGATCACATCATTTTAGATGTAAGAAAGGGAGATGAGCTATATTTAAAAAAGTTTGAGAAGAGAAAATTTGTATTATTTATAGCAAAGGGGTGGAAGAGATGGAATGACATTTTATCACAGAGTATGCAATTTGTGAGAATATCCATACCCAATACAAAAACAACTTAAAAGTGACAATATTGATGAGTTATTTGAGGTGCCAAATATTTCTAACTTCTTGCTAAAGATCTATTGTAGAAGATTCAATATTGAAAAGAGTTCAAAGAAACTTGAGGATGCGATTCCGGATCCCTTAGGCTATTGTCTCATAGGTGTCATTAAAATCTCTCTTTCATTCATTTATCATAAATTTTAGAGACTCTAATTGGTAAAACTTAGAGTATGAAACTTATGAATATACCCATATCTAATACAAAAAATAATCTAAAAGTGGGCTGTCTTCATGAACTATTTGTAAAAACAAAAATCAACAAAACGACAAACTTCTTAATCAAGATCTAAAACAATTTGGCATGAAAATTCAACACCTTCTCGGCCTTTGGATTTGGTTTGGCTGGTAACTAAAGATTATTCACATCATCTGATACCTTTGAGTGACTGCAATCTGAACCTTGAATTGGTCCCTTGTAGGCAATTAATTCTACTATGTTGAAAACCGGTGACAAGCCTATGTCACTAGGTAGATCCACCTTGTATGCATTTTCTCCATACTTGGCTAGAATGTCACATGGACCTATCCTTCTCATTTGTAACTTGTTAGGCACTCATTTTTGTATCCTTTCTTTGTTTAGGTGCACCATGACAAGATCTCCCACTTGAAATTGTAGATTTTTCCTCTTTTCATCAACTTTTTGCTTGAGTTTGCTTATGTTCTCCATCAATGCTTGTTTGACTGATTCATGGACTTCCTTCATTGATTGAGAAAATTCTTTTGCATACCCACTTATTGTTGCTGCACTACCTAAGTCTCTCAACTCCAAAATACCTCTTGGGTGCACACCATAGACCACTTCAAAAGGGCTCTTGCCGGTAGTCCTATTCATGGTGTCATTGTATGCATATTCAACTTGTGAGAGTACTTGATCCCATTTCTGACCATATTCCTTAGTAAGGCACCTTAATAAGTTTCCCAAGCTTCTATTCACCACTTCAGTATGCCCATCTATTTGAGGATGGTAGGTTGATCCAAAAGAAAGGTTGGTGCCAAGCTTTTGCCAAAGTGTCTTCCAAAAATGACTCATGAACTTTGAGTCTCTATCTGAAACAATGTTCATGGGTAAACCATGTATCCTCACTACATCTTTGAAGAACAATTGAGCTATTTGGCATGCATCATGAATAGTCTTGCAAGGCACAAAGTGAACCATTTTGCTAAATTTGTTCACAATGACATAAATGCTATCATATCCCTATTTTGTCCTTGGTAAACCTACTACAAAGTCCATACTAATGCATTCCCAAGGTCTATTTGTTATGGGAAGAGGTTGGTATAAACCGACATTTGTAGAAGTACCTTTGGCCTTTTGGCAAACTATGCAAGTCTCCACATACTTCTTCACATCTTGATTCATCCTTGGCCAATAGTAGTACCTCTAAACCAACTCTTGAGTCTTATTGACACCAAAAAGTCCACTAAGGCTGCCATTATGCTTCTCTTGTATGAGATTTTCTCTCATTGAGCCTCTAGGTAGACAAAGCTGCTCACCTTTAAACAATAGTCCATTTTGCAAAGTAAAATTAGAATACTCACTATGGAAGTGGTTTTGGTACTCCTTACACACCTTGTAGGCATTTGAGAAGTCTTCATCCTCTGGGTATAAGCCTTTAAAACTATCAACACCTATGCTTCTCAATTGGATCTCTTGGATTGTAAAAAGTCTTCTACTTAATGCATCAGCTACCCGGTTTAACTGCCCTTTCTTGTGCTTAATGGTGAGTGTATAGGCCTGCATATACTCCACCCATTTGATGTGCTTATGACTGATTTTGTCTTGTGAGTTTAGGAAACTCAATGCTTGGTTGTCCGTATAGACCACAAATTCTTTAGGGACGAGATTGTGTCTCCACTTCCTCAAAGCCTGCACTAAAGCATACAACTCAAGATCATAAGAAGAGTATTTCTTCTTGGCATCACTTAGCTTCTCACTATGGAAAGCTACTAGTCTTTCTTCTTGGCTTAGGACAACACCTACTGCAACATTGCTTGCATCACATTCCACAATGAAAAGTTTCTCAAAACTAGGCAACACTAGCACCGGTTGAGTAGCTATCTTCTCCTTCAAGGTTTCAAAACCTTTGTTTGCTTCCTTATTCCACTGAAACTTTGTCTTCACTCCACCTCTAATGGTGTCTAACATTGGTTCACATATAGCACTGAATTGCCTAATGAACTTCCTATAGTACTGAGCTAGTCCATGGAAGCTTCTCACCTTTGTTGCTGACTTAGGAGTAGGCCAATTTACAATGGCTTCAACCTTGTTGGGATCCATCTTGAGGCTTCCTTGAGATAACACAAACCCAAGGTAAACCAACTCCTTCTTGACAAACTCACACTTTTCCACATTCATGGTTAGCTTTTCATCATAGACTCTTTGTAATACATGTTGCAAATGAGTAATATGATCTGCCCTATCCTTACTAAAAATGAGAATGTCATCTAGATATACCACCACAAATTTACCTATGTAGTCCTTCATCACCTCATTCACGAGTCTCATGAAGGTGCTTGGAGAATTGGATAAGCCAAATGGCATTACAAGCCACTCATAAAGACCCTCTGTTGTCTTGAATATTGTTTTCCACTCATCTCCCTCCTTAATCCTAATTTGGTGATATCCACTTTTAAGGTCAATCTTGGTAAAGTACTTGGCTTCCCCTAAACAATCCACGAGGTCTTCTATTCTAGTAATAGGGAACCTATATTTGATGGTGACCCTATGTATGGCTCTAGAATCAGTACACAACCTCTAAGTACCACTTTTCTTTGGGGCTAACATGGTAGGGAACACAGTAGGGACAACACAAGGGCTAATGCTTTTGCTAATTAGGCCTTGGTCTAAGAGATCTTGGATTTACTTGGCAATCTCAACATTTTGTTGGGGAGTCATCTTATAAGCTGCCTTGTTAGGTAAGGATGCTCCAGGAATGAAGTCTATTTGATGGATTATGGCTCTTTTAGGGGGTAAGGTGGTTGGTTGTCCATCACTTACTATGCCTTTGAATTTCTTCAACAATTCTTGCACCTCTATTGGCAAATCTGGCTTCTCTTTCTTGTCTTCCTCTTTAGGCATCATCACTAGTGCAAACCATACACCTTCACCTTCCTCAAGTGTCTTCAAGAACTATTTTTCACTTACCAAAAGAATATTAGGGCCCACTGCCCTTTTTTCACCTTCCTCAAGGATATACTGAATCTTGAATGTGACTCCATCTTTCTTGAATGAGTATGCATTCTTGGCTCCATCATGGATAGCTTGTCTATCAAATTTCCATGGTCTTCCTAATAGGAGATGGCATACATCCATGGGTAGGACATCACACAACACCTTGTCCTTATACCTCCCAATGGTAAAATCCACCCATGCTTGCTCATTGACTAGGACATGTTGGCCTTTGTTTAACCAAGTGACTCTTTAAGGATTTTTGTGACGTATCCTGTGCAATTTGAGCTTACTCACTACCTCTTTTGACACAATATTGTCTCTAGACCTTGAATCAATGATCGCCTTGCACACTTTGTCCATAATCTTGCATTTGATTCTAAATAAGGACCTTCTTTGGCTAGGCTCTTCTCTGACCATTTCTTTGATCAAAGGTCTCCTTATCATCAAGTTGTCACCTACTTCTAACTCTAAGGCAACCTCCAAGGTCTTGCTGCTTGAAGACTCTTCTTGAAGATAGTTCACTCTTCTTTCACTACCTTGTGACGATGATCCCTTCTCTGGACACCTATATGCTGGATGACCAAGTTGGTTACAATGGTAACACTTCATTGTTGGAAAATATGAGGAACCTCTACCTTGCCCACTAGATCTTCCTTTGGAACCACTATTTGATCCCCTTCCTCTATTGAATCCTCCTCTACTAGTGCCACTCTCTTGCTTCTCTGTGAGTTTGGACTCACCTTGTGTCCTTTGTTCAGTACTTCTTCCTCCAAAGCCTCCCTTGTGGCCTCTCTTGTCTTTTCCTCTACCCTTGCCCCTATTTCTACTTGAGTCATGTCTTCTTTTCAATTTTTCCTCCACCTTAAGGGCAAGTTGATAGGTTTGATGGACTGTTTTTGGGCTCATCAAGCTGATTTCTTCTTGGATGTTCCATCATAGACCACATGAGACTCTCTTCTTCCACCACATGAGATCTAAGGCTAAGTTTGTGAAACTCCTCCATATAGCTACTGACATCAAGGTCTTTTTGTCTTAAGTTTTGTCTCTTTCTATGAATTTGCACTTCATAGTCATCAGGGAGATAGACTTCTTTGATTTTGACTAACATCCCTTTCCAAGAAGAGATGGGTGCTTTGCCTATTTTCTTCCTCTCATCTTGCACAAATTGCCATCATGTGAGAGCAGATCCTCTCATCTTAGACTTGGCTACCCTGACTCTTTGGGCTTCCGTTATGCCTTCACTTTCAAAGTGGTTTTCCATACCTTCTATCCACTCTAGGACCACTTCTGCCTCCGTCTTACCAATGAACAATGACAATCCTTCTAATGATTTACAACTCAAGGCCTTCAACGCCTTCAGGAAAGGTTCTTGCTCTAGGATAGGATCTGGTTCAGGCAGCTTGTCTATCTCTAACACTTCTTTACCCTTCCCTTCTACTCCTTCAATCTTTACCAACACTTCATCAACCTTGGTTTCAATTGCACCAAGCGTACTCTCCAATTCAACCAATTTCTCTTTCAGGAGTCTATTCTCTTCCTCCTGATCATCCACTTTCCTTTCCAACTCTACATTGGTCACCATGTTGTTGTCTTCTATAGATTCCACTAAGGACATCAACTCTTCTAGCCCAAATCTTATAGGCTTTGATACCAATTTGATGGGGTTCACCTAGTTTACTCAACACTTCACCCAGCTGGTGTTGCTTGATTCCACCAACTCACTAGGCCTAGTTTCTCTCTATACCTCCAACTCCTTCTCAATCTCTTCTAGGGCTTTATTCTTGTCCATTGGAAGGTGTTTTATTCAAGTGTTTTAGCTAGGAACCCTACCAATTCACAGTGCTTCTTACGTGCTCAATTATGGCTTCTTGGCTTCAATTTGTCAAATTGACATCCTGCTGTTGTGAGATGATGAAAAGGTGTGGAGGTGTCTTCTAAAATGTTTTGAAAGCATTTTTGGTCCTTTAGAGGTTTGCAATCATTGGGTTTCTTACCGATTTCAAAATCTTGCCTAGAAAAGGGCTAGAAGGAATGAGCCCCAATTAGGCCTCCAAATCCGGTTTTCTAGGGCTTGAAGGAAAACGATTCAAAATACCCCCTAATAAGTTTGGAGTTTATTCAAAGATACACTTAAAATCAAATTATTTTTTTGGTTTTGTCTTCTGGTTTCACTGTACAATGTACTAAACCCAAAATGAGAGTTTTGAAGGGTTTTCTAGACCTCTAGCCGACAGTGAGTGGTCAAGTTGGGGTTTGAGAATTAAATGAACTTTTAAAGGCTTCTCCTTGCATTGAAAACTCTTTCCCAACTCCATGAACCTCTCCAAAACCTTAGAAAGTGATTTGGCATTCACCTCTACACTTGACACTTCATTTTCACCTTATTTCCTCCAATCGGGTTGCTCTTGGATTTGCCTAGAATAAGGTGATAGTCATGTTAAAAATCTTCTCCAGTATTTTCCCCTACATATGTAAATTGTATAGGTGGTTTCCCTCTATGTCCCAACTAGCCGTGATGGCAACAAGTGTGGAACTGATGGGGCAACCATATTTACAAAAAAACTGCTATATACAAGCCAAAACTGGCTGTTTGCAAACATGAACAAGAAAACACTAATGAACAGTATTTAAAAATATTGAAATGGAAAAAATAGTACTATAACACACTAATGAAACTCAATCCATTGCTGGATCAATGGATTCAATCCATTTTCAAGTTCAAAATGAGTAAAATCAAGCCAAATTATTGCCAGCAAGTCTGAAAAATGAGTAGTTTCAGTTTGTTGAACTTACATAGCACATTATCCAACCTTGTTAAACATGAAAGAGAGGGTATATATAGTTTTCCCATGTGTGGAGTCATCCTAGGGCATTGGACAATCCCTAACTCCATCACTAAGCAATTCAGGACAAAAGTTATCATGCAACTTTTTGCAACTTTGCACTTAAAATTTTTGGTCTTCTCAATCTATAAGACCTATTCTAAGTCATCACACATGACTTTTCAAACATGTCTAAGACCTATTTAACCCTCCCTAATGCCTATACCAAGTTTTGACACTTTTCGCCATCAAGAAGGTCAACTACCTACTCAAACCCACTATTTACACAAAAATGCAAACCTAAGAAGAATGAACTCAACCTAGGCCTACATTGACTCAAAACACTAACTCTTAGACCCTCTTGGAGTCCTTATTCACTATTGACTTGGCTAGGGTCAGTACAAGCCAAAATTGTGAAAACTAGATAGCTTAATTCGTAGGTGCTCCTGCACCACATAATCAATCTCTATTCTAGCTTAATTGCATTATCATCATAGCTTAATCATGCATATCATTAGCTTAATTAACGTCTTGGATCAATCTAGCATAGTCAATCTCATCTAGATTGCATATCATATCAATTTAAATCCTCCGTCTAGGTGTAGTCAAGTCACTGGGATTGCTTTTCCAGATCTGAGAGCAAATCCATACTCACATCTCTTAGGAAGCAATAGGTCGCTTTATCATGGTTTATCTTTCATTTGATTTCAATTTTCTAACCATGCTTGTAATGATGTATTGAGTGTTTGTGTTGCTGTTGCAGGTACCCTACTTCACACACATGACATTTTGGCGCTCATCGTGGGGCCTAGCCGCTTTGATCTTTAAGAATTTTGTTTGCAAAAAATCTCATTGACTGGTTGATTAGCTCTTTTGGCACACAAATTAGCTCTCTTGGGTTCTAGATTCACGTTCTTGGCCTCTTTTGTAGCGTTCTGGTACCTCAAATGATGTTTTTGGGAGATTTCTCAACTCTATTTTTATGTTTTTTTGTACTTTAGCATTTCTGGTATGTCTTGCAGTGCTTGTGGTCTGTCTTGCAGCGCTTTTGGTTTGTTTTGCAGTGCTTTTGGTTTATTTTGTAGCGCTTCTAGTCAATTCTGCAGCATTTTTGGTTAATTGGACAACATTCTTAAAACATTTGATAGCATTCTTGGTCAATTTGATAGTGTTTTTTAGTTTTTCATTGATTTTTCTAATGTGGTATTCTACATTCCTCATTTTCGCTTTTGGACTGTCATTTTCCCGAACCTAATTTGTAGTTTGTTGATTTTGCAGGTACTTATTTTGCTGTGAAAGATCAGAGTCATAAACCATTTCACCATCAATGAATGCAATATAAACTACTAACTTTGTTTGAAGCCGCAGGATTTTGCACTTATTTTTGATAAATTAGGCACATAGACTAATTACAATGGAAATGAACAAACATGTCTTATGTGTTTTTTATGATAGGCGGGTATGCTCTCACCTTTCTTAGGTGATCAGAAAGCTAGACTCATCTTTTCTTTTCAATAGTGCATATCTTTAGCGGGCCTGCCCTCTCGAGGAGCCTATAAGGCCAAAGCCATTAAGGCCGATGAGAGGGGAATGACCCAAGTGGGAGAGGATAACACCAAGTACTCCAACCCACTATAAAATAAATGTGATTTGATGAAAATCAAGTCAACGACAGTGCTTGGGAATAGCTCTCCTCCATACTTTCGGATATATCAAACCTTGGTTTTCAAGGCTGGGAAACCTCTTAATTGAGTTTATACCCCGATGCACCGAATGGATCCCTTACTAGTTCCAATTAAAATTAGAAGCTACCCGGCTTACCTCCAAACATTATTAAATTCTTAGTGCATGGAGGGGGAATAGTCTCTCCTTAAGACACTCACCATATGTCCCTCTTGAGCGTATGTGTGAACTCCCCTTTTGAGACCTTATGGCTAAGCTAATAATAAGACTCCATTAGCTCTTGCAAAGGCAAAACCATGGGCACCCTTTAGGGGGTGACAAGGCTGTGTGAGATGACAAGGTACCAAGTGTGGGCTAAGAACTAATAATGAAGCCAATCTCCTTAGGATAGACTAAATGATGTGTTTTCAATTATTCAAAACTCGTGAAAACTTGGGATTTCTTTAAAGCTTCTTGAACATACACTTTATGTGTCCCTTGGGACAAAAATACAATCTGAATTCTGTGTTTCTAAGTTAGGTCAAGAGATCATCCATTGAAATACAAAAAAAATTGCAAACTCAAACTTCAAATTGTCAAATTTACAAGTTTCACTGCAGATTAGCTCTTTCGGTCAAAATAGTCACTCTCACGGTCCAAATAGTCGCTCTCATGGTCCAAACAGTAGCTCTCATGATCCAAAAAGTAGCTCTCACAGTCCAAACAATCGCTCTCATGGGCCAAACAATCGCTCTCATAGTCCAAATAGTCACTCTCATGATCCAAACAGTTGCTCTCACGATCCAAACAGTCGCTCTCACGGTCCAAACAATAGCTCTCACGGTCCAAATGGTCGCTCTCACGATCC
The DNA here is from genome assembly GCF_030272615.1 of Cryptomeria japonica. NCBI lineage: Eukaryota > Viridiplantae > Streptophyta > Pinopsida > Cupressales > Cupressaceae > Cryptomeria > Cryptomeria japonica. Next base: position 122,554,275 of record NC_081407.1, read on the forward strand.
AAATAGTAGCTCTCATGGTTCAAACAGTAGCTCATTCGGTCCAAACAGTAGCTCTCATGGTCCAAACAGTCGCTCTTTCAGTCTAAATAGTCATTCTTTCAGTCCAAACATTCGCTCTTTCATTCTAAACGGTAGCTCTCACAGTCTAAACAATAGCTCTCATGGTCCAAATGTCAACTCTCTTGGCTTGAATGTTAACTTTCTCATATTTCAACATTAACTCTCCAAGGTTGAGCTTGCTAGGTATAAACATCAATTTTCTCATTCTACACATTAACTCTTGGGGTCAAAATAACCATTGTCTAAGTTCTAACATCACTAGTTTAAACTTCAGAGTTCTTGGTCTAAACAACAACTCTTCTAGTCTAAACAACAACTCTCTTGGTTTAAACAACAAAGTTTATGGTCTAAACAATAAATCTCTTGGTCTAAACAACAACTTTCATGGTTGAAACAATAACTCTCTTAGTTTAAACAATAAGAGTTCTTGGTCTAAACGCCATCTCTCTTGGTCTAAACGTCAGCTCTCTTGGTCTAAACAACAACTCTTTTGGGTTGAATGTCAAATTGCTCACATTTCAATACTAGATCTCCTAGTTTGCACTTGCTAGGTCTAAATATAAGTTATCTGAGTTTGAAAATAAAAAATTTAGGTCAAAACAATAATCTCTTAAGTTCAAACACCCAATTTGTTGAGTCTAAACATCATTGTTTTGAACTTTAGAGTCACTGAACTACATAATAGTGTTTTTGGTTTGTTCCTCAGCATTCCTAGTCAGTTTGTCAGTGTTTCTGGTCAGTATAGCAGCATTTCTGGTTATTATAGCAGCATTTTTGGTAAGTTTGTCAGCATTTCTAATCAGTTTGTCAGCATTTCTGGTCAGTATAGCAACATTTTTGGTTAGTATAGCAGCGTTCTTAGTTAGTTTTTCAGCATTTATGGTCAGTTTGTCAGTGTTTCTAGTCAATTTGTCAATGTTTCTGCTTAGTTTGTTAGCATTTATGGTTAGTATAGCAACGTTCTCGGTAAGTTTAGCAATGTTTCTAGTAAACTACACCATAATCAAAAAACAAAAACAACCCATTTCTCAGACAGTCAAACATAGAGACTGGGTCATCTTCTCGGGTCACTCAATCAGGTTATCTTTTGTTAAAATAGATTCAAAGATAGACACACTAAGGTTCTCAAGTATTCATCTCCAACAAGTTTAAGATCTAATATCTCAAAGTGCAACAACTCACCTTCTTTGATAAACTGATCACTCAAAACATAGTTTCTCATTAGGATCTATCATCCTCTATCATGAAACTACAACGTTTGATCAGGATAACCTTGTCCCACATTCTAGGATATATCATTCCTATTGGACATGGTTTTATCAAAAATCATCATCATTGCACTCTAAACTAAGATAAAAAAACTTACAAATCTACAAATACTTGAATTACATTTTCATGTCATATCACTCTATCATACCTACATTGACAATTGGATCCTTGCACAATATTCAACACACATGTATGCCCATTTTAACTAGAGCACAAAGATGAAAGATCGAAGAAACATAAATAGAAAAAATCAAAATAGTTGAAGATCATAGAAACATGGAATACCAAAGCAAATTACAAGAAGACGACATAACAGGTCAACATATCAGAGAAATCAAACAAGTCCAAAATCAAAAGCCAACTATGTCAAAACCTCACAAGGATTCAAATGCATCTCCAAATAAAGATGGCTCTTTTATGAAACTCTTAAGGAGATCCCTAAAGGATTTTGCTGAGGAAGATCAAAATTGCGCACCTATGTCTAGCAATGGCTCATCCCCCCATAAGAAAATTGACTCTCCAAAGGCATCTATTCCTACACCCCTTAAAAACTTGCAAGAACCTTCCATAGCATCCTCACCAAATAATACACCCAAGGATGAATTTCCCCTAGGGATATCCATAATAGCCATCAAACCTATTTAAGAGGATCCTATTCAAATCCCATCTCATTCATATCTAAGCATTGATTCCTTGCAACATTGCCATAACGCTCCCTTTCAAATTGAAGTCCTCTTTCATAGACGCTCATTAAACATGTCCTAATAGATGGGGGAGTTGGCTTAAATGTTTTCTCATTGAGTCTTGTCCATACTCTAGGTTATTCTGAAGATGCAGTTGATCACTAGAAAAAGATCACATTCAAAGCATATGATGAATAAGAGCGTTTCTCTAAAGGAATTGTGATATTACCCATCAAAGTGAGACCTTTGCAGAAAGATACAACATGCCAAGTCCTAGACTTGGATTTATCATAGAACATACTCTTGGGAAGACCATGGATACTGTAGCGTCCTAAAATTGCGACACTTGCAATTTCGACTGCATTTCGGTCTTCACGATGGCGACGCAACATGCAACCTGAATGGAGACCCCGAAACTTGCTCACGACACTGAAAACTGCATTTTTCAAGCACCCTGGCCTGAACCTCCTTGCACCCCGCTGTCCCAGAGGTGGGACCAGAGCGCCCAATGCCCTGGTCCCTCAGGACCAGGGCGCTCAGCGCCCTGGTCCCCCAGGACCATGGCGCCTAGCGCCCTGGTCCCTGGGTCCTATTTTGGGCCCGGTCTCCTTAGGGGTCTCGGGTCTTTTTGTTTGCAAATTGGAAAATTAACTTTCCTGGTCAGCCTAAGGTCGGAAAAATCAGTCTATCAGCCCTAATTGACAAGTATATAAACTACATTTTTCTCTCTCATTTGGCATGAAGGACATATATGTACAAGCGTGGAAACTATACTCAAGCATTCAAGCATTCAAGTATTCAAGCATTCCTTCTAAGTCTCCATTCAAGGCTAAGTGTTGCATTCAAGACAAGGATTCAACCATTGAAGAGGAGATCACTTACTACATACTACTACAACATACAACAAACAACAACATCTAAACCTTCGCACATAAGGATACAAACATCCTTAGAACAAGGTATTAGTACTTGTTTTACATTACAGTCATTTACATTTGCATCATTTCTCATTACTTGGTTAATTCCAAAACCGGGGTTTGACCTAAAGGCAAACCCCTAATCCCTAACCCCCCAATCGTCTTCGCTTTTCTGTGTGTAGGTTGCAGGTACGCGGCTGAAATTGAAGATCTAGAATCCTTGTGCAGAGACGAACAGATCCCCCTTCGTTTCGCGGATTTTTCGGAGGACCGTGGCGCTGGGCGCCATCGTCCTGACAACTTTTGCTCAAATTTGCAGGACAGCGCCGTATCGACATTTTACTGCTAATTCCAGGTCCGCAGCTTCATCCTATATCCCTAACTCAGTTTATAAAGCGAATCTTTGTCGCTTTCTATGTATTCCTAGCTTAATTCTTCTATCAACATTCTTTACAAGAGAGGGTAGCCTTGCTTTCTTAACCCTTGAAACTCATTTAGCATCCAATCTTGCATTGTGTGGGATTGGATCTTGTGGGTTTCAACCCCTCTTTTGAATGTAAAGTCTCTCCCCTAAGTGAAAACCATCCAACCCTAGCGAACCTCCCTTCTCTCTCCTCGGAGTTGGAAGAGGGGAGTGCAACTAGGGTTCGATTGCGATTTTCCGCTTTACATTTTGGTGAACCCGTCGTGAACATCCTTTCTGATTATTCATGATTAGATCTGAAAATTGATTCCTTGATTACATTTCCATGTTTGATCTTTTGCAAAATTTTAGAGGTGATTGCATAAAAACCCTAAAATTTTCTTTTTAGTAATTGAACTTGTGAAATATTTAATTGTTAATGCTTGTTTCAAATCTGCCCTTCTATTACAAATTATCAATTCATATCTGCACTTTAATTTTGAAAATTAAGTGGTTAAGTGTCAAAACCCTAATTTTTGAAACCCTCTTGATTCAACCTTTGTCTGACAATTTCACTGATCAAAACATCTCCAAATCAGCTGTAACTTTGGATTCCGCAACAAAATCACAATATCTTTCATCCCTGAAAATTTGGAAAAAAGTTGCGAGGACCGTGTGCACTCCGAGGGCCATCGTCCCCGACATTTTTTCCGAAATTTTGGGAGCGAGATCTTACTGTATTTTCCTGCTAAAATTCAGAATTTTGGCTATTTTTATCAATTATAACACTTTCAAAATTACAGTCAAAGTTGGTCTTGTGATTGCTTGGTTTAAGGCTTCTAAACATTCAAAAATCATTGAAATTGAAATTTTGTGTCAAAATTGTGTTCTTACTGTCCTAAATCTAAAAAGTGTGTTTGCATTCATTCAAAATTTCAATGCTCTATTCAAATTCTTGCAATTTGTGACTTTTGGAATTAAGTGCTTAATTACAACAACTTTGATTTCCGCTTTCAAAATTGAATTTTGCGTGAAATTGAGCCAATTTTTGAATTTCAAAATTTGCATTGCTTTTGACATTCCCTCTAAAATCATAAAATTCAAAATTTTAGTTTCCCTCTCTTTTTCAAAATTCAAATTTTGCATTTTTCGACAATCTTGATAGGGTTCAATTTTGAGATTGCAACTTTAATTTGGCCTATCTACAGATCGTAAAATCACTCAATTTTTTCAGATTAGCTCTAAAATCATCATAACTTTCATCCCTGCAAATTTTGAAAAAAGTTGTAAGGACCGTGTTGCACTCCGAGCGCCACGGTCCCGGACATTTTTTCCGAAATTTCGAGAGACTGTCGTGATTGCATTTAACAGCTTAAATCCAGAAGATTGGCTAATTTTACTGAAAATTGCTACCTCTAAATTCAAAATCTTCTCTCTCTCTCTAGTGCATGAGTTTTACAACAATAAGCCCTACTTACACTATTCCCGTTAGACGAAGCCGTCGAATTAAGTCTTTCCGAGGTTTAACTACCGAAGAGATGGAACCTAATTTGAATAGCCTTTTTAACGAGGACATGGGTAATTCCTCTAATCCTCCTAATGATGAAGAAGCTCTCCATGAGGTTTCTGTAGAACAACTTTCGAAATTGGATAACCAATTTGATGATTTTCACCAATGGATGTCTCATGAATACCCCGATAGTCAAGCTCTTCCTTTAATTGAGGGTCTAAAACATATGCTTCAAAGTGATAAGAATGGAATTGATATTTTGCGTGGTATTTCACACATTGTGAATTCGAATGTGATGCCTATGAAGAGTTGTGCCGAATCTTTAGGTTATACACAACCTCCCACTCAAGTCAATCATTCTATTCCTTTGACAACTTCCATTGCTAGCATACCTACCTTTACATCAAACATAATGGCTACTTCTATACAAGACATTCCTCCTATGATCACTAGTCATGGCGGCAACCCTCCCTCTTCTTCAATTAACCCTATTCCTTCATTCAATCCAACTTCTTCATTCATTCCTTCAATGAGTGTTCCTATTATATCTCCACAAATGAACATGACGCAAGGGGGCAATTCATTTAATCATTCCATTCCTCCTTGTAGTGTTCCTCTTGTCCAATCATCTCCTATGACTAACTATCATAGGGTCCCACCACCTTACTCTTTACCTTCTTTCAATAACATAACACCTCCATCGCAATCTAACACACCTAATATGAATTCTTCGACTGAAGCGACCATTAACAATCTTGCACAAACTGTCTCTTCTTTACAGCAACAAATTGCCTCTATGAATCAATCTAAGTTTAGTGTGCCCACATTTGATGTTGCGAGCCCACTTTCTCTTGACATTGTTCGAGCTATCCCTCCTAAACATGTTGAAATCCCGCATTTGGAGCTTTATAATGGTAAAGGTGATCCTCTAACACATGTTAAGACTTTTCAAACCATATGTACTGATTTTGCTTATGACCAAAGGTTGCTTGCAAAACTATTTACTAGAACATTAAGAGATAAAGCCCTGCAATGGTATTGCTCGTTGCCTTCTTATTCTATTACTTCTTTTGAACAACTTGCAAATGCTTTCATTCAACAATTTCAAAACAATATAAGTCCTAAAGTTACTTTGATTGATTTAATGCATTGTAAACAAGGTGTTAAAGAAAAAGTGACTGATTTCATTGGTAGATATAAGCATTTGTATGCTCAAATTTCTTTTCCAGTGCCTGACAATGATATTCAAAGAATCTTTATTTCTAATTTACAAAAAGATATTCAAGACAAACTTCTGTTTTCTGAGTTTACTTCTTTCCAACAGTTGTGTGCCACTCTTCACAATTATCAACTGACTGTGAGTCAAATGGAACAATCACATCCTATGGCTCTGAGTGATAAGGGTGATAGCAGTCAACAACCATTTGGGAAGTTTAAACCGAATAGAGATTACATCAAATTCAATGAAAACATCATCAACAACAATGTGAATGCAGCATCAGGTGTGCCTCCTATTTCTAAATTTTTCAAGAAAGAAAGAAAGTATACTCCTTTGAATGAATCATTGCATAGTATTATGAATAAGTTATTGGAACAAAATGTGCTTACTCTTCCTCCTATAAGGCAAATTGATCCTACAAAGATTACTTCACCTTATTTTGATAGCAAATCTTTTTGTCACTTTCATCGTCAGCCTGGGCATGATACTGAAAAATGTTTTTCTTTAAAGGGTAAAATTCAAGATTTGATTGATAATAATACTATCTCTGTTTCTGGAGTGAATGATAAAGGCAACACATCTGTAGCTCCTCCTAACCAAAATCTTCAAATTTTTACTGATCCATTACCTTCTCATACCTCTAATGCGATTGAGGCTAATGATTCCTCTCTCTCATCTGATGGTCTTGTGTCTATGACTCCGAATGTGATTAACTTTGTAGAGCAGCAAGAAAACCCTAAAGAACCTTCCATCACATTTGATTCTAGCGAAACCATTAGAGCACCTGATGGTCCTTTATATATAGTTGCAAAAGTCAAGAATACACCTTGCCGTGGAGTACTTATTGATCCTTCGTGCATGGTTAATGTTATTACTGAAGAATTTCTTTTTACTTTGCAATTGAATCAAGTGATCTATGACAAAATAGATGTGGTTGTGAAATTATTTGATGCATTTTCTTCTCCTGCAATTGGTTCTATTACATTACCTATTGAGGTCCATAACAAATCTCTTGATGTGAACTTTGCTATTATTCCTTCATCCGAACAATTTCGTGTGAAGCTTGGCTATCCTTGGCTATCTTCCATGAAGGCTATTGCTTCTCCTAGTCATAAGTGCTTGAAATTTCCCCATAATGGTGAAGTTGTTACTGTCAATCATAGTCTCTTTAAACCAGCTGAAAGAACTTCTAGCATTCCTATTGATTACTTTTGGCCTAAACAATTCCAATCTCTTCCTCCGCGAAGTGATCATCTTTTCAAATCTTATCAAAAGTGGAAACCTGATATGATCTTATCTCTAAGTGAACCTAGAACACCTAGACTTGACATTCCTATCATTCTTGAGAAGGAAGTTCTTCCTTTGAAAGATAAAACTAATGTCTTTCCTCAAGAAGATTCCCAACCCGTCCCTATGGATGTGACTATGTCTATGCCTAATAAACCTTCTAAGAGTAGACCTATACCTCCTCGTCATGATGGACTTGGTCTTCTTCCTAAACCAAAAATTCCTCCTTTATATGGAGCAGTTCCTCCTCCTTCCTTTTATAGAGAGAAGAGACCTTCTTCTTCTCCTATTATCCAGCCTAAGAGACCACAACCTAAACACCCAAGTGATAAGGATGAGAACATTCCTCCTCCTCTATCTTCTCCACTTCCTACTAAGACTAGACGTAATCGTTCTGCACGTGAACGCCGATGAAAGCGTCGTCTTAGGGCTCAAGCAGCTGCTTCTCAAACTTTGCAATCTCCAAAAACACCTTCAACAAGCATTATTCTATCTTCTCCTCAGCCGGAAATTGAGCCTAAATCTCCTAAACATAAGATGCATTATGGTCTTGATCCTGTGCGAGTTAAAGATCCTATTTTTATAAATCTTGATGATGATATGGATGAAAATGTTATTCATGATGAACATGTTACTCCTCTTGCTTCTGATAGTGAATATGAACTTGTTGATGTTGATAACCATTTATCTAACGCATTTTCTAAAGCACTTATCCTAGCTCCTAGACAAGAACAACGTGGCTCAGAACATGAACATAGCCCTTGTTTGGATCTTGTGATAGCTCCATCTGCTGTGTTGGATGTTCCTCCTCTAGCATGTTCCCTGCCTTCCCGAAACATTGATCAGCAAGATTGGGGGGTAGATGACGTGCTAGACTAGTTACATTAGCATAACAGATTCTTTCCCCCTCTCTTTTGTTACTTCTTCTATATGTTATTCTCATTCTTCTATTTGTTGTCCTTAGTGTTGTCTACTTGAGGACGATGCAAAGCATTGAGATCTCTTTGGTCTCTCTCATGTTGACTCAAAAGACACATGTGTTCCCTTCTTCTAGGTGACCTTCCTTGATTGGAGAATGAAGAAAAATTATGCATACATACATATGATATATATACATGAATTATCATACAGCATACTGACCTCGAGGAAAGAAAAGTCACCTTGTGCTTTGTGTTTTGTGTCTATTATCCTTGGGTTTATCTCACACTTGGGGGCTAAATCTTTGTGATAACGTGCTCCTTTCCCTTCTTATTCCTTATGTGTATCACTACGTTAAAACAATCACCCCCGTTGAGGCGTGTGCGATCGCTTTAACGTAGGGGGGCATACACCCTATCTATCCCTTCAAGATACTTGAAAATTTCTTGGCGAACTTAGCTTTGCCTTGAAAATTTTTGGTATTTTTCTTACATGACTCATAGTGAGGGAACCTTACTACTGACAATCATGGTTCTCCCTCGTGATCTTCCCTTTTACTTTGTCAATTGAAGTCGTAAGATCCTTAGTCCACTGGGGGCTTGGTGTGTCTTGCCTCCTTGACGTGGTGAAAGTCTTTCAATGTTGTTTCCTTGTACTTTACTAGAAGTATGAGCATACATACTCCCGCTAAAGTGGGGGCTAAATGTAGCGTCCTAAAATTGTGACACTTGCAATTTCGACTGCATTTCGGTCTTCACGATGGCGACGCAACACGCAACCTGAATGGAGACCCCGAAACTTGCTCACGACACTGAAAACTGCATTTTTCAAGCACCCTGGCCTGAACCTCCTTGCACCCCGCTGTCCCGGAGGTGGGACCAGAGCGCCCAGCGCTCTGGTCCCTCAGGACCAGGGTGCTCAGCGCCCTGGTCCCCCAGAACCATGGCGCCCAGCGCCCTGGTCCCTGGGTCCTATTTTGGGCCCGGTCTCCTTAGGGGTCTCGGGTCTTTTTGTTTGCAAATTGGAAAATTAACTTTCCTGGTCGGCCTAAGGTCAGAAAAATCAGTCTATCAGCCCTAATTGACAAGTATATAAACTACATTTTTTTCTCTCATTTGGCATGAAGGACATATATGTACAAGTGTGGAAACTATACTCAAGCATTCAAGCATTCCTTCTAAGTCTCCATTCAAGGCTAAGTGTTGCATTCAAGACAAGGATTCAACCATTGAAGAGGAGATCACTTACTACATACTACTACAACATACAACAAACAACAACATCTAAACCTTCGCACATAAGGATACAAACATCCTTAGAACAAGGTATTAGTACTTGTTTTACATTACAGTCATTTACATTTACAACATTTCTCATTACTTGGTTAATTCCAAAACCGGGGTTTGACCTAAAGGCAAACCCCTAATCCCTAACCCCCTAATCATCTTCGCTTTTCTGTGTGTAGGTTGCAGGTACGCGGCTGAAATTGAAGATCTAGAATCCTTGTGCAGAGACGAACAGATCCCCCTTCGTTTCGTGGATTTTTCGGAGGACCGTGGTGCCGGGTGCCATCCTCCCGACAACTTTTGCTCAAATTTGCAAGACAGCGCCGTATCGACATTTTACTGCTAATTCCAGGTCCGCAGCTTCATCCTATATCCCTAACTCAGTTTATAAAGCGAATCTTTGTCACTTTCTATGTATTCCTAGCTTAATTCTTCTATCAACATTCTTTACAAGAGAGGGTAGCCTTGCTTTCTTAACCCTTGAAACTCATTTAGCATCCAATCTTGCATTGTGTGGGATTGGATCTTGTGGGTTTCAACCCCTCTTTTGAATGTAAAGTCTCTCCCCTAAGTGAAAACCATCCAACCCTAGCGAACCTCCCTTCTCTCTCCTCGGAGTTGGAAGAGGGGAGTGCAACTAGGGTTCGATTGCGATTTCCCGCTTTACAGATACATAACATACAAGCTATTCCATCAACATATCATCAGTGCCTGAAGTTTCCATACAATGGGTAGGAAACCACGATCTCCACAAACTCAAATCCATTACAGTGCTGTAATAATCTGAAACCTACTCGAGAGGTTATTGCTCCACATAATAGAGAGACATCATCTTCAAGCACACAATCCAAATAAAAATCATTTGCCTCAATTTTGTAAAGTATGGAAAAACAAATGCAACTAAGAGATCGAGGGAACAAAGAATATTCACTATCGCAGTTACCACTTTCTCCTAAATCCTATGGAAAACCATCAAACTCTCAACAACAACCAATTGTGAAACATCTTCCAATATTTGATGGAGCATTTGTTAGTGCTGGGACCTTATCAGAGGAAACTAAAGACAAATATGTGCTACAATGGCTATACAAGGATGAAGAAGTCCAACAAAAGATCAATAATGTCATAATACCTATAGAAAAATATGGAAAAGGATTTAACATTCTTCAAAAAATGGGATACATTGGAACAAGTCCTGGAGAAAAAAGAAAAGAAGGCATCTCATAACCTATACAACCTCATACTCAACAGGCTATAGACAAATCAGGCTTAGGGTATGGACAAGTTACTCTACAAGAGGACACATCTTTTAAGCAACAAAAAGATGAACATGATAACAGAAAAGAGCAACTTGCAATTGAAAGGGAAGAAGAAGATTTAGATGTCAATATAGTTCATGTGTATGCAGGACAAACGTTAGGAACTAGCCCACTTGAATCAGGATCACATTCGGTTGACTTGCGCTTAATCGAGGACGATCAAGAGCTACTTGCAAGAGGTCATTTTGATGAGACTATCATTCTAGACATTGAAATACATATCAAAAACTTTGATATCTCTATCAGGACCCTTAATACCTTTGAAGCATCTCAACCCGAGGAACCCTTACCTCTAATCCATCTTGAACTTATTGACAAGGAAAGTGAAAGCCATACTGAAATTGATACCTTTCCTAATGACCATGCCATATCCTTATATGTTAATGCAATCGAACCTGCAACAACTTTCACAAGGGATTTCACTAGCACATCTTCCAATCAAGTGGGTGCCAAATCTCCTAGTCGTAAAAGTGAAAATAAAGAAAACAATATGAGTCTACTGCTGAAAACCATTTATTGACAACATTAGAATGAGAAAAAGTAAAAAGAAAGGACACATCTAATGGTGAAAGCCTCCTCGAGGCACTGAAAGATGGGAGATTTGACACCTTACTTGAATATTATCAAGAGAGGTCATCTATCTTTATAGAACCAAAAGAGGCAGTTAAAATTGGCATAACTAATCACCCAAAGCTTCTACATATAGCAACCTTTCTATCAGAACATGAAGGGCAAAAATATTTGGAACTCTTCAAAAGATGGCAAATCAATTTTGCATGGTCATATGCAGACATTTAAGGGTTAGATCCAGATCTTATAATGCATCATCTGGATGTTAGTCTAGGAGAAGGCATCAATAATGGAACATAGCATGGATCAGGAGCAGGCATTCTATTCATCACACTGCAAGGTCACACAATTCCAAATGCATATAAATTGAGTTTTCCATGTACCAACAATACAACAGAATATGAAGCTTTGGTCACGGGAATCAAGATGGCCATAGAATGGAACATTACACATCTACAGGTCTTTGGAGACTCTTAACTCATCATCAATCAAATCAATGATGATTATCAAACAAAGGATGAAAGGCTAATGCCTTATAAGAAGATGATTGATGATGTCAAGAAATACTTTGTTGAAATAACTTTTGAGAAAATTATGAGAAATGACAACAAAGAAGCAGACGCCATGGCAACACTTGCTTCTCTACTTCAGACACAAGAAAATCGAGAGTGTTACAATTTCTTGGTGGAAGTGTTGTTTTATCTTGCTCATAATTGTCCTTATTCCCAAACTATTTGTCACCTTGTTGGGCATGATTCCTCCCGCTATGGCCAAACTTATACATACCTGAAAGATAACACCCTCCCTCCTAGCTTGTCAAAAAATCAAAAGAGAAATTTCATCTGCCAATCCTCCCATTATAATCTTGTCACAGATACCCTTTTTAAACGAGGTTTGGACGGTACTCTTTTAAGATGTCCCGAGCAAGAAGAATATGAGAAAGCCTTAAATGAAGTCCATAATGACATTTGTGTAACTCATTCAAGTGGTATTACCCTTTTGAAAAAACTCATACACTTGGGCTATTATTGGCCAACTATGGAACAAGATTCTTTTCAGATAGCTAAACACATGCAAACAATGTCAGATCCATGGAAATTTAATTCATGCACCAGCACAAGAACTTCATGCTTTGGCAAAATCTTGGCATTTATGTCAATGGGGTCTTGATCTAGTAGGAAAGATAAATCCTTCTTCATCCAATGGTCACAAATGCATCCTTGTAGCTACAAAATATTTCATAAAACAGATTGAGCTAGTACCTCTCATCAATATCACAGGAAAACAAATTGTTGCATTTATCTTGAACTACATCATCTGTCACTATGGACTACCCATGACCATTATCACTGATAATGGGCAACCATTCAAGAATCAAGATGTACAAGAGCTATGTGAGAAATTCAAAATCCAACACAGATTTTTCACACCCTACTATCCACAAGGGAATGGGCAAGCAGAAGCATTAAAAAAAACTATTTTGAAAAATCCTCAAAAAAATAGTGAATGATGCTAACAAAGATTGGCATATTCAATTGAACCCTTCTCTATGGGCCTATAGTACCAGTATCCACACACCAACAAGCGCCACACCTTTCTCTCTTGTCTATGGATTAGAAGCAATACTGTCGATCGAAGTAGAGATACCTTCTCTATGAGTATCATTAAAAGGCCTTATCCTAGATGAAGAAGAACGAGTATCTAGATTGCAAGAGTTAGAATTGATCCATGAACGAAGACAAAATGCCTTTGATCATTTAAAGGTATATCAACAAAGAATGTATTGAAGTTATAATCACAAGGTCAAACTACGAGCCTTTCAAGTTGGGGAACTAGTACTAAAGGAAAATCCACAAAACTAGTCAGACTGAGAAAAGGAAGGGAAATTTGAACCAAACTGGTTAGGTTCATTTGTGGTCACAATAGTATTTGGGTCATAAGCATATTAGCTATCAACACAAGATGGGGATCAGCTCGAGGAACCCATCAATAACATGCATCTGAAGAAGTTTTATGTGTGAAAAAATAGAAAATCCAAAAACAGTGATAAAGCAGAAAATCCAAAATCAGTGAAAAAGAAGAAAATCCAACAACAGTGGAAAAGCGGAAAAATCCCCCAAAAAAAAGTGCAAAAAGAAGAAAATATAAAAACAATGAAAACAGTGAAAAATAAAAAAATCAAATATGAGAAAAAGTGCAATAAAAAAAGATGGTGAAAACTTGGCAAACATGCACTCTCTGTCAGCTAGCTCTTCCATCTATTGGTTCATGCATCCTTATACTTGCATTCATTTCCATCAGCGCTATTCATATCTATAATAAAGCCTTTGTACATATGCAGGCATCACAGGTAATTTCTTGTCATTGTTTGGATCATTGTATATATCATAATAAAGTTTGTTTCTAGACTGGGGCAAAACCCTAAACCTCGTTGGGGGCAAAAATTTTCATCGTTTTGAGCTTAATCAAACAGGTAGAACAACAGTTAGGCATCACTTGTTAAGAGAAAACTGAGACACATCCAACATTGAATGCAAGATCAAATTATCAACCATCAAACTATCACAAGTCAGTCTAAGCACATCACACACATATCAATGTATGATATCTTTTGACTAATGATTTTGGCCTAATGTTTCAACTTATCTATCTTGATTTTCGCTATCATGATTTCTGAGTGACTCCAAGATGTCTCTGACTAGAGGAACAAGGAAGGAACATGATATTTTCTTGTCTACTATCTATAAATTAATCATTAATATGTGCAAATTTGTCTCAGGACATGATCATCGGAGTATCATCGAAGACATTTTGGATTTGCATATAAACATGGTTAATACTGCCTATTTTACGCAAGCAACACTCAAGTCATCTTGGTTCAATTATACCTTGATGCTTGTGCTAACTTGCAATATCAAAATCCAGGAAAGTAGTGCTCAAGTCATCATGGTTCAATTATACCATCGATGTTTTCACTCACTTCCCACATTTTAAAAAGCTCAATGATGACAAAAGATAATAACCCAGTGATTGGTCTGATGACAACATTGCATTTCATTTGCATTTGCATTTGCATTTAGCTTGCATTTCATTCTTGCATAGGATCACAAAATCTCATCTTATACAAGGCCAAATCTATCGCAAGAATCATCAATGTATCATCATAGGTGCATACACAATCAGAACGATGACTCATCTCTTTCCAAATTTTGTCGACCCAAAGCGAATCTTATGCTATTCCCTCGAATGCACCAACATTAGTGCATCTTAATCTTCCTGCAACAGTATATCAAAAAAATGTCAGTTTTTTATCCAATCAATCTTATCAATTCTATCAATCCATCTCATTTGATCCATTCTATCATGTCTTCTACAAGATGAATCCTTCCTGGAACTAGACATTTTGATCAAGTCTTATACAGGATATATCATTCCTAAAACCAAATGCTTTGATCATCTTTATCTTATACAAGAGGTGCCATTCCTGAAACTAGATTTGATCTCAATCTCATCAATCTAATCAATCTTATCAATTCAATCAAACTCTATCAATCATCACATCAAGAACCACATCAAAGTGATCGAAGAACGCACACTTTCATCAACCACAGTTATAGGAATCATCCAATAATCTACCGGGAAATCAATTTCTCAAAGATCCAAAAACTCCAAAGGTCAATTATCTCAATTGATCTCTCGAGAGGGCATTATCGTATCACAATTTAGAAATCAATTGTTGGGGCATCCCATTGAACCAATATCACATCAACATCATCAAATTGAGATTATTCTTTGAATCAACACATCATCACACCTCACTTCAAAGAGGACCAAAATGTATACACCTAAGAATGGTCTGAAGATAACTAATTAAATAATTAATTATTTAATTAATCCCCCTTTCTAATTTAATTGTATTCACTAGCAATTTGATTAATTCCCCATTCATGTACTTATCAATAAATCTAAGGATTTATTCATTAAGTTCATTTAAATATTCCCCTTTGATTAATTAATCTAAATTGATTGATCCCCCCATTAAATTCATTTCTTCTAATCCCCCAATTAATTAAAACAAATCAATTTATGAGTTTGTTGAAAGTTAATTAACCTTTTCCTATTATTTGAATTTTTAAATTAAAATTCTCCCCATTCCTCCTAACTTCTAACCACCCAACCTAACCACCCCCTAACCTAACCCATTCCACCTATCCTAGGTTTAACTAACCCTATCCAATATTGCACATCCTAACCTCCTTATCCTAACCTCCTATGGGTTGGATATTCTCCCCTTGAGACATATGGCACTTTTGCCACATGTATCCTCCCTTACATACTTGCCCTCTTCTGAGCAAGATTCCTCGACACTTGTCACCACAAAGATGACAAGTGTCTCTCCCTCCAACCTCTTCTCCAACCTCCTCCAATTTGACCCTTGATATCTTCAAATTCAATCTTAACCGTTGATTCTTGCCACCTCATCTTTGGCCTTGGAATTCCTATAAATATCCCCCATTTTGGAGCACAAAGGATCCCATTTCATATCAGTTTAGACATTGTTACTAAGACATATTGCATCTTAGATCTAGTTTAATTTGATCATATTCTAGCATAATTATTGAATCATATAGCATAATCAATCTCATCTAGCTTGCATATCATATCATTTTAAATCCTCCATCTAGGTGTAGTCAAGTCATTGGGATTGCTTATCCAAATCTGAGAGCAAATCCATACTCGCATCTCTTAGGAGATGATAGGTCACTTTGTCATTGTTTATCTTTCGTTTGATTTCAATTTGCTAACCATGATTTTAATGATCTATTGAGTGTTTGTGTTGCAACTGCAGGTACCCTACTTCACACACACAACAATAATGACTGCCAACAAGTTTACTCATAACCCAAAATATAGAAACATTAGAGCATGTTAGAATATTGTGATAGTTTCCACTCTTCATTATTACAAAAAGGACATGTCTAAGGGATATATAATAAATTCATTTTACTTTATTGGGACAACTCATAAGAGAGGTGCTTATCTTTTACAACATACGTTTGCGATTTATCATTACAACTATAAACCAATGTCCGAATTTATAGTAATTATATATTGTATAAAATCATAATGATAGCATCAAAATTAAATATAAATCATTCTCAAGTATTCCCTAGTGATCTAATGCAAGACATGATTTTTTTGATGATTAACGTAAAATATATATACATAATTATTTATTTGTATACATCTTAATGTTTGAACTTTGAAGTATATTAACCATAAATATAAATAATAAAATAGACAATTATATTCTATCTAAATAAATTCATATATGTGAATGTAAGAACTTACATTAGACGCATAAACTATTTGCACAATTCTTGAAAGAAATGCAATATCACACTTATGAAAGTACAAACTATTTGACACAATACCTCAAAAATTATAAAAAATATCAAATACCTTAAAGAAAGGTGGTCTCATGGAATGGCTTGCTTACAAGGTATGTTAAAAATGGTTCATTGGAGACCTTATAGGCAAGCCATTCCATGAGAACACCTTTCATTGGATGAAACCCATCAAACACTGCATTTCATATTATTATGACAACCTTTGAAGATTTGTTTATCTGTGTAGGAAAAAGGCCTCCATATCTCCTCAAAAACTGCTATCATGGTGAAGTTCTCTAAAATCACTTCATGTGTTGATTGATGCCCATAACTTTGCCAGAGCTCCCACCAACTTCCATCAAATCAATTTTATCTCTCTTAAGGTGTTTCTAGCTACTGCAATATTTTAAAATATATTTGTGTTAGTCATTTTAGTTATCTGTAAAATTATCATAATTGGTGTCAAGGTTTTTTTTCAGTTAAAATTTGTTGATCTCGATGTTTTATTTGAGATTGAATGATAGTTAATTGTGTTTAAGAATGTTATTGAAGAATTTGGTGAATTGAGAGGGCTACATATTCTTCAATTAGATATTTAATAAATTGATTTTATGACTTTTACTAGTACATTTGGGGTTGATTTCCGACGGCCTATCATCGGAATTTTGACTATTTTTTGTCAGACTGCCGACGAATGAAGTTGTTGAAAACTCGTCGTCGGTAATTTTGATGGTGCCATCTAACGTCAGAATTCTAACGACCTCCTGAACTCTTCTGACGACGACCATAGTCGCTCATCCGGCCAAAGCATGTTGTTGGGCGTAAAGCATCCTCGTCGGATGGACGTTGGAATTCTGACGCCTACGAGGAACTTGCAGTGACAACGATTATGATGAGTGTCCGACAATAAAGTGTTGTCAGACATACACCATCCTTGTCAGATGTTTCTTCAATTGGCATTGAAATTCTGACGCCTGCCAGGAACTATGCACCGACGAGGATGTTGTTTGTCCGACAGTCTTGTCATCGGTGCAAAGTTGGGATGATGTCGGAATTTCGATGGTAAATGAGCATACAATAGATTTAAAATGATATATGTTAGTAACTTGGTATAATGCTCTTATAATGTTCACATAAATACTCTATAATATAGAGGAGAAGACCCAGTAGTTGAGCACCTTAAATTCATGCCTCTCAAGATCTTACATGACAATTTCAAATCACTTCCAATTTTTTATAACAACTTACTTGACAAATCCCCTACTTATAAGTTTTAGTGCCGCATCATCAAATGTGATGCCACATCATCATGCTTTTTGTTGAAATGTTCAAAAGAATGCTAAAAAAATTAGCCTTATAGTTGTGCACTATGCCATGTTTTATTAGTGTGCTGATATGACATCACATAATTTGTTGATTTTTAGATCTAAAGAATACATTTTATTCAATTATGAGTACTCATTATAAGAGTTGATTGTAAACTTTCAACATCCTAGGATCACCTCCAAAACAAAAATATCCTTCCACAAGAGAGGATGACAAGAATAGCTTGTTTGATTATGAATGTAAGATCGAATGTGAAACCTAATAGAATATCTTGATCATAAGACAAGGTTGATAGGTTGGATTAGGCAAGATTGTGACATGTGTCTTAATTTCATGAAATGAGTCAACTAACAAGATAATTATTAAATGACCTAAGACAAGAAGTAAATGCCAAGATAAGATAACATAACATGACAACTTAGACTTTAAATAGATTCTCTAGAACTTAAATAACCTACCATGTGAATACTGAATCCTTTCTCCTAAATATTCTTTAATAATTTTCTTTTATCCACTTTAAATATTTCAAATGAATAAATATATTCAACTAAACACATAAATCAATTCAAGCATATATTAAATTTACTCACAACAACTTTAATTAAAATCTCAAACACTGTAACAGAAAATATAAACAATAGCGATTGACTGGTTGATAAAGATATTTCAATAATATATATGTTAACCATCATCGTGGCTACACATCATTTTTCCACTACCAAGGTGACTAAGAATATGCATTTGGGGAAGACTTTATTTTACAATTCAAGTAAGCCACAATTCAGTGCTGGGTTGTTATTCAGCCTAGAAAATTATCAGTTAAGAAAATGGACTGGTTTTTCTGGATTCCAGCTGTACTTTCAGCTGCTTTAGCAATAGTTCTGATGGAATTTGTTAAACTTATATGGTTGAAACCACTGCAAAGTAAAAAGTATTTTGAAGCCCAGGGGATTCAAGGTCCTCAATATAAGTTATTCTATGGAAATGCTCCTGATATTGTTAGATTGGCCAGGCAGGAAAGCTCTGAACCATTGCCTCTGTCGGAACACAATATAGTTCCTCGAATTCTTCCTGCCCATAATCATTGGATGGAAACATATGGTATATTTACTCTATCCTTATGAAATATTAATCGAATCTTATCAATTAGATATTAAATTTCTACAATCTATGTAATTGGAATCGGTTACTTTTGAATTAGATTGTGTATAATTTTTTTCATCAATGTTTTAGATCACATACTGTCATCCATCATAAGATGTTAGAATGGATGATATATTTTTCATCTCTGATTGCACTCAACATCCTAATGATGGATCAGAGAGTATGCTCCGAAGCAATGATGTGTATTTATTTTATCACTTGGCACTGTCCAGAGAAGAGATTATATAGCTTCAAATTTGCAGTACTATATAAGAAGAGAAGAATTTATAATGCCCATTATCTGTGATGTAGGTCAGGAATTTGTTTTCTGGTTTGGGACTAAACCCAGGCTTTATGTTACTCACCCTGAGCTTGCAAAGGAAATATTATGTAACAAGTTTGGACATTGTGACAAAATTCAATACAAGTTGCTTGCAAAACCAGGCCTTGGAAGGTTAGATGGAGAGAAATGGGCACAGCATCGAAGAATTCTCAATCCCGCTTTTCACACTGATCTCTTGAAGGTAAAGCCTCCAAATATGTATGGAGAATGGAGCAAACAGCTGTCTTTTTCTATTAGCAAACAGCTTGAATAACAAAAAGATCTGTAAAGTCCCGGAATTGTAATAAACTAGTGGTCCATTATAATAAGGTTACACACTAAATGTCTAGTTCTATAATATTTTGCAGGGCATGATTCCCTCAATTGCAGAAAGTGGCATCAAAATGTTGAGAGAATGGAGCAAACTGGTGTCTTCAGGTGCCAATGAAATTGATGTTTTTAAAGAATTTTGTGTACTTACATCAGACATAATTTCATGCACAGCATTTGGAAGCAGTTATGCAGAGGGGAACCGCATTTTTCATTTGCTGGATCAACAAGTCCTCCTCTCTTTTGAAGCGATTCGCAGTGTTCATATTCCAGGCTTCAGGTAACAAGTTTTAGCCTTGTTTCCTCCAAAATCTTTTTTACCGACATAGTATTTTGCTGTCAGACATTATCCACGATTTTTTTTTGTTGAGATGCTAAATTTGGTTTATTCTCCCATTACACACAAAATTTCAAAGAAGTTACAATAAATTGCTTGGTAAACATTGATTTTCCATATGGCTCTGACAACTCTCATACTGTGAATAGAAGGCCTGCAATAGGTTTCCCTTTGTTGAGAATTCCATTTTATATTGCACAATAAAAGTATTCAAGAAACTAAATTCATCAAATTTTTTCACAGTTCGTGATGTTTATTCATGATGATTATTAATAGTGATTTATGAATACAACTGTGTAATTTTTTATTATATCAAACTCCGTTAGAATGGAAGAACTAGAACAGAGTAACTGTAAGAGAAATTTCTAGCATACCAACAGATGAATCACATATGAGATGAGCGAACTTTAGAGCAAATCAAAGGCTTTTCATCAATGTGCACTTCAGCTAGTGAAATGAGTACAAATAGTAGTATTTTTTGACTCCAGAAATCTCACTGCACTCTCATTTTCTCATTTTTGTCAATCTACAATCTATTATACACATGTTTCTCAGAACTGTTTATTTCTTCATGACTGAGAATTGATGAATTCTAAGAAAAAAATTTCGTTACAGGTTTCTTCCTACAAGAAAGAATAGGCGACGATGGTCATTGGACAATGAAATTAGAAGATGTATTTTGCAGGTGATTGAACGCAAAGAGAAGAATGCAGGCATTGAAAATTCGGGGGACTATGGCACTGATCTACTTGGTCTGATGATGGCTTCTAACAAGAAAGAGGAAGGAGGAAAGGCTCAAACAAACATGAGCATGACTCTAGATGAAATAATTGCTGAATGTCAGAACTTCTATATAGCTGGTCAGGAAACTACAGCAATCCTCTTGACATGGACTATGGTATTGCTAGGAATGCATCCAGAATGGCAAGATAGAGCACGCAAGGAGGTCTTGGAAGCATGCGGGGAAAATGACTTCCCAAATGCAGACACTGTAAATGCCCTAAAAATTGTAAGAAAACAGGCTCCTAGGCTTTAAGCTTTCCTGGAATTGATTTTTCCAATAGTGATCTTAGATTATGCTGTGTTTCTGCACCATTCTGCTTGAAGTTTAAACTACTTGAAATAGGATTTTTTAGAAATAGGGTTTTGCTTACAGATTTAATAAAAAAACAAAGATTAAAGAGTCAGGGTTTTGTTTTCAGATTTTAAGAAAAAAACGGAGATTAAATAGAGATAGGGTTTTGTTTTCAGATTTAAAGAAAAACAGAGATTATAGAGATAGGATTTTGTTTTCATATTTTAAGAAAAAAACAGAGATTATAAAGATAGGGTTTTGTTTTCAGATTTAACAAAAAACAGAGGTTATAGAAAAAGGCTTTTGTTTTCAGATATTTTTTTTAAAACGAGAGATTATAGAGATAGGGTTTTGTTTTTCAGATTTTTCAATTTTTCAGAGCAAGGCAGAAACTTTGATAAGTAGATCAATTTTCTTATATCCATGTTATTGCAGGTGGGGATGATATTTAATGAATCCTTGAGACTTTATCCACCAGCAGTGACAATAACACGGCAGACATCTAAGGCAATGATGCTTGGAAGGTTCTCAATTCCTGCAGGTACTCAGCTTGAGATTCCAATTCTTCAAATCCACCATGATCAAGCTTTGTGGGGAGAAAGTGTGAATGAATTCAATCCAGAGCGGTTTGGCCAGGGAATTTCAAAGGCTGCCAAGCATCCAATGGCATTCATGCCGTTTGCTTTAGGCCCGAGGATCTGCATTGGTCAAAACTATGCACTGCTAGAGGTGAAAATAATATTAGCCATGATTCTGCAACGGTTTTCCTTTGTGATTTCACCTAATTACATGCATGCACCTGTGCAATCACTCCTGCTTAAACCCCAACATGGAGCTCAGGTCATTCTTCATATGAATTAAGTTATACAACAAAGAATCACGGGAAAGTATTTTCTTTTCTTAGACGAACTGATACAGAATATACAGTACCTGTACATTATTATAATGTTAATGTAAATTGAGTTTTGAGCAATTATGATATTAATCAAAGCTTAAAGATTGATGTGCTTTTGTATGTTAGAATCGCAATGGTATAGTTCTATTGTTGAGTCGATATGGATTTGGGTTTTTATTATATATTTTTTTAACAATAATTTGTTATCAAATATATTGTAATTTATTTTAAAGTGTTTTTAAAAATATATTTATAAATCTGAAAGGCATCTACTTAGGTAATTATTTAAGTATAAAAATCTTATCATTTAATGGTAATGATTGTGTATGAATATTTCATAATGATAATATGTTGATAAAATATAATATATATTTTAAGAAATGATTGTGTTGTTTGGGAAAGCATGTTTATAGGATAATTATAATACGTTGATAATTTAGTAATCTTTATGTGTATTGTTGATTTCTCTATTGGTTGTTCTCATAGGATTATTTACATTCTCAACTCTCAACTTGGTAATCTTTGTGTATTGTTGCTTTCTCTATTGACTGCTTTCATAGGATTATTTACATTCTCAATTCTCAATTTGGTAATCTCTGTATATTGTTGCTTTCTCTATTTCCTCGTTCTCCCTCAAACAATAACATGTAGATACAAAACATTAGTATGGTTCCCAATAATAATAGGAAGTCTAGGATCAACTAGGTCCTCCCTCAACTACTCAATCACCAAAATAATTTTCAAGGAGATGTCATTGATAAAGGTTTTGAAATCCTCCACATTCCATGGACACACATAATGAGAAGATTTATTTAAACCTTGTATTTAGTTGAGTTGATATAAAGGAAAGTATAAAAGTAAATAAAGATAAAAGTTCAACTCACATGAATATCCCTCTTGCTAGGTAGGATCAAGCATAACTCATCTAACTCCTTGGCTTCTCTAGTTCAACCTTAACTAAATTATTAGATCTGAAAACCCTCCTGATACTTTTTTTAAAACTTGAAACAATAGAAACAATGCAAACTAGCAATAGAAATGAACTCTCAAAACACACCAAACTTCAACAAACTTTCATGGTATTGATTTATAATTATTAATGCATATTTGAAACATGAAAATATGTTATTTTTGTTGTCATAAATTGTTGCAAATAGCAAGATACATCCACTACAACTTCTTCATTAAATAAGAAGCAAAATGAAACCCAAACACATACTAAACTTTACCCAACTTTCAAGAAAACTATCCAGACTCCACACCAAGGTTTATTATAAAGAAAAAATAACAAATACAAAGAAATAGCAGAAAACCCACATCTACAAAGCTGCCATAAACATATGCAACAAATAGAGCATTCAAACCCCAAATAAGACATTTCTAACTACTAAAACCCTCCTACAAACAAACTGCAAATAAATTGAAGAAAATATAAAACTATTCAACACATGGGTAATCTTTGAAGTAGACTACACTCTAATAATCCTCCAACTCTCATCTTTAGATCACCTTGGAAACCTTGAACATCCTGTCTAGAAGTCTCCTTCTCTACGATTTTATCAACCATTGAGGAACTACAAGTCGAATCTCAAATTGAATATAGCTAAATTTTGAATGCCTTACATGTAAGGACACTTGTAGCTATCTTTATGACAATTTCCACATAACCCATTTATTTCAATCAAATCAATACACAAAAGCCATATGCAAAAAATAGACAACATATCCATGAAGATGTGACACAAGATATATCCTGGGAAAATCCTCATGAGGGAAAAACCCAGCCTCCAAAAACATCACCCACCATGTATTATCATCAATGTGTCCGTTACAATACAACTATGGGAAGCCTTTGAAAACTCGGCCATAACCAAGCACTCCATGTGACCAAGCATGAACCCACACATCCCATGCCATGCTTCCTGTTGACGGGTATTTTGACACACTCACCAACAGTTAGGTAGTTTATGCAAACACTCACCACCTCTCCCGAAAAGTAACGAGTTTGGAAGAACTCACTACTCCAAGGTCTCTGTAGTTGGGTCTCAATGGTGATGGATAGCCCAATGGTTGATGTGGTTATACCTGTAAAGGGGCCTACTGGTTAGAACTAAATCTCGTTGGTTATGGATAATTGCACTTCCTCTTTTTTTGTATTTTTTATTTAAGATTCTTTGGGGAAATAAAATGCAAAGCATAAAGGGAAACAAGAAAGTAACAATAAAGATCAGTATAATGACAACTTAATGAACTACTCAATCAGTTCCCTGCAATCCAAGCAATTATCAAATATTTTCCAAGTTAGCATTCAATAACGAACCTCCAGAAAAACCTGTAAAATCATCAATTTCACAAATTTACAGAAATAAAATCATCAACAATATGGCCTATCCCAATAATTCTCATACACCATTGATGTGCACAATATGATTCATAAAGTGATAGACAAAAAGATTAAACCACGCTACTAACTCAAAATAATAGATGTTACTGGATTCCACAGAACAATTTGATAGAATATAAATGTAGATCAGGCAATCTACAAGCTGCTTTTCTTATTAATCTCCATGAATGTATAACAAAAATAACTCAAACTTCTTAACAATCTGCAAAATACTCTAAAATCTCTAAGTAGGCCACAAATCATCTAAGTAGGCCAAAGTAGTGAGTTCTTCCAAACTCGTTACTTTTCAGGAGAGGTGGTGAGTGTTTGCATAAACTACCTGACTATTGGTGAGTGTGTCAAAACACCCGTCAACACTTCCTTCTTCACAAATGCTAACTTGGCTAACCTAAACAACTACCCTTGTGGTGATTTTATAGAGACAAGCAACCACAAAACCACCAAATGGTATTACATCAAAACCATGTGACAATAGAATATAATATTTTTCCTACCTACGCTTGACCCACATTTAATATTGGGTACTTCATCACAATTGCATTCCCCAATTTATTAAATAAATATAATATAATAATAACAATGTGTCAATACAACTCATCAAGTGGTTACAAGAATATTCCAAGGGAATCTCTACATGTTGCACATCCATGTAGGTGCTCCTAGGTGCAACAATACAATATGATATTACAATATAATTCCATGTCCACCTCACACAATAATATTAATACAACAATGAAACATTATTATGTAAGGTGTACAACACCATTTTCCCATCATTGCAAAATTTGAAATATCTCAATATATAAAATTTAAAAATTTAAAAATTTAAAATCAAATTGGGCACTCAAATCCCACTACTTGACTTGGAGGAAACTTACATAAAATAGAAATAATCATTTTTGGCAACTATCATAAAGAACTACCATAAGCTATCAATGAGTTGACATGACCATTACAAGGCCACTAGATGCCAAGAAAACTTCCAAAAGCCAACAACACTATAATATGAAATTAATTACTTATTTGTTTGTGAAATTTGATTTGCATCAAAACAAATAATTAATTAAATTAATATTATTTTTTTCCAAACTATCCTATGACCTTGACTTACTATTTATGGATAATGGGGAAGTATTATTTTTAGTAAGTTTCTATTTTTGGAAAAACGGAAAGAGATATGTTAAGTCCTCCTATCTCAAAATTGCTTGTCCTCAAGCACCTGCAACCATGAAACTCCAAGATCTTGGTGCCAAAATAATCAAACTACAAAATAGATTGTGATCCTATACCTGTGTGATGTTACATCTTCCTCCCATGTATCCTAAAAATTTCTTAAGTTTACTTGTGCTTTGTAATATTGTGAATATGATTTTCAATGTGCAACCTCTTACTCCATATTACTTAGAGGTTTTGTAGCATGCCTTGCATTTTTTTAAATCAATAACCTCCTCTTTTCAACTTCTTTCCAAAACTAAATGTGTGCACTATCACCAAGAAAGTTAGACTAGAAGCTCTTGCAGCCTTTCCTAAAGATATAAGAACCTGTGGGATGGTTACAACGTAAAATACATCCTTTATAATAGTGAATACCCAACTTGAAAATAATTACCTCTTTCACCTTGGAGTTGTGGAGATACTCTCTATAGGAAACAAAACTAAGCTCTCCAAAATTTGTATCCGCTTGAAAGATGCTAGATGCAACTTTAGGATCTGATTCAGAACAAAAATGGCACACTTGAGGGACAACACTTGACATCATATATCAGCATCTCATACTCCACTAAACTCTGGGTATTGATTTTGTAGATTGTTATGGGTTTTTAACCAATAATGCACTATCATTGAGCAAATCGTATCAGAAGCCCTCGATACATTAGATGATGTTGTGGGCCTTATTTTTGTTTATATGGCACTATAATAATAGTCAGTTCAACCTCTACATCTTTTGGAGACAAATCTTTCATTCACCTCTACATCGGCTGAAATGCATAATAATATATTCATACATCAGCTCAACCTATGAGAAGTCATTTTCAGCCTTATGAATTGGTTTATAGGATCCAAGATATAGTAGTAGTGTAATCATACAACAACAACATTGATTCCATGGTATTTTGGGCACCCAAAAGACAAACAATTGTGTAGACAATTTTTTATCGATCAATTGGCCTCTTTTCCGCATGTTTCCGGCCAATTCCTCGAGGGGGCATACATATGTCATTATCATTGTCTGGGGCATTTTCATTATTGTTCTTTGAAACAATGCTTAAA
Source organism: Cryptomeria japonica (assembly GCF_030272615.1). Lineage (NCBI taxonomy): Eukaryota > Viridiplantae > Streptophyta > Pinopsida > Cupressales > Cupressaceae > Cryptomeria > Cryptomeria japonica. The sequence goes on from NC_081407.1 coordinate 122,581,209, forward strand.
ATCGCATTGTCTCAAAGAGGGGCAAAATGTAGACACCCAAAAATGGTCAACGCTTGCGAAGTCATACTTTAACATTTGCGCATTGCCTCATTTTAGGTTTTTGCGTCGCATTAACATTTCTCCTATGTCACGCACTTGATTTTTATCATTTTGCGAACATCGAGTCATTCTTCTATATTCTTCAATCATCTCGTCCTCGAATTTGGTCTTGTCGACAACGCTATCCAGTCATGATTTTGATCGATTTTATCTTGTTGCATCAATGTGCGTATCCTAATTAGGGTTTTGTCCTCTTTTCAGTCTTGTTATCATGCGATCGATTTGTCATCGATCGTGGTCATTATCGATCTTGTCATCTTGCGATCGATTTGTCATCGATCGTGGTCATTATCAATCTTGTCGTCTTGCAATCTATTTTGTCATCGATTCTTGTCTTCTTGTCGATTTTGTCATTTTGCGATCATGTCGTTATCGATCATTGTCTGTCTTAATTATGTCAATTTGGATCAATTTGTCATTGTTCCTTGTCAATTGGCGCATTTTCTTAATCAAATCATTTTGTCGCACTGGTCATTTATCAATTCAAAATCATGACATTAATTATCTTCAATCAAGACCTAATTGTCATCCTCGCATTTCTAATTCGCCTTCTAGGGTTTTATGATTTAATCATTTAACCTAATGTGTCATTTCTTCCTTTAGGATTACTAAATTATTTATTAATCCTAAGTTTTCTCATTACAATTAAATATTCATTTAATTGGCTAATTATTCCTCTTTGTGAGTGAATTAATTAATAAATGAAAAATTATTGATTAATTCACTAATTTCTAATTTCCTATTTTCATTATTTCCTAATTTTCACCTATTTCTAATTTCCTATTTTCAATTTCCACCTAATTATCTTGTTTCTAGTTCTCCCTATTTGTGTGCTTCATGCATCATACTCTTGACATAGCAATTTGTCATAGAGTTTGTCATAAATTGTCATAAAATTCTTGACATAGAAATGTGTCATAGAATTTGTCATAAAATGTCATAAAATGTCATAAATTCTTGACATAGAAATTTGTCATGAATTGTCATAAGCCTTGCATAGCAATTTGTCATAGATATGCTATTATTGATTTGAATTTCTATTCAAATCTCTTTCATGCTAATTTGTCCATTTCTCCAATTTCTCTATAAATTGGATGATTTTCAATCAAATCTGGATCCGAATTTCTATCAAACTACCGAACTTTCGCTTCTAGTACTCTTGAGCTTTTCATCAATCTTGCTTTCAATTGTGTATGCACTTGTAGGTGAGATCCACAAACCTATTGAAGAGGAAAGAACAACAATGGAGCCGCATGGAAGGAGTGTTCAATTCTACGTCTGGTTTGCATAATTTCATTTTGAATACTTTGTTTTCATACCTCCATTGAATGTGCTTTGGAATTAGGTTCATTTGCATTGAGTGTTCTCATGATATTGCTTTGATTGTTTAGTGTTTTGACTGATCTACTTGTTTTGATGATTCCTAATTTCTACGCTACATTAATTGGTGAACCCGACGTGAATACTAACCTTCTAACCATCTTACTGTGTTTTGGAGTGCTTCTAAGTTGATTTGCAGGTCAAAAACCCAAAAACAGGGCCGTGCAGTGCATTCTGGACACTTCTGCGCTTGTGTGAAGCATTCTGCGCCTGTGTTGAAAAATCTTGCGCTTGTGTTGAAGACTTTTGCGCTTGTGTTTGACATCCTGCGCTTGTGTCCTATCTTCTGCGCCTGTGTAAAGTCCAGATCAGAGGTGAAAAATGCAGTTTTTACTTGAAAAATTTTATATGTTTTAGTAAATTGCAATTTTGAGGGTCTTCGGTGCATTTGTGGACAAATATGGTTCCCGGAAACATGACGAGACATCATTGATGTTTCTGAAATTTGGTTCTAGATTATTTGAATACCTTTCCAACGCATTAAACGGTTTGTAATTCGGAGCTAGGATGAGAAAGTTATGCCTTCTCAAAGTGGACTGAAATTTTGATAGTTTTCATAAATTAGATCATCTGTGCTTTGGATTTTGGTACTAATTATTTGTGCAGGATCTTGGCATATGCATGACAAAGACTACAAATCAAACTACTAACATGTGTTATGCAGATTCGATGGTCAAAGACAACAAATCAAACCTCTGACATGTGTTTTGCAGGTTGCCTTGGAGAAACAACCAAATTGTGTGTGTGAGATTTTTAATTAGGCATTTAGTGATTTATAAGTAGGTGGAAATGAACCCTTGTTTGCTTTGTTTGTTAAGTATGACATTGGAGTAGGAGAGTATGCTCTCATCCTTTATAGGGTGATCAGAAATCCAGATCTTCAATACCATGCTTGTGTTGCTGATTGTTTGTCTCCATTAGAGGGCCTGCCTTCCCGACCACTTTGCTTTAGCAAGCGAGTGATAATCGTGAGAAGGGAATGACCCAAAGTGAGTATGGCTAGAATTCCTTGGCATTCTAACTCACTATAAAAAAATACCTGATGGGCGAAAGCTTTGAAGGAAGTGTTACGTGGGAATTGCAGTTACTTGGGAAGTGATGCCCCTTGAACTCTTTCTCATATCAACATCTAAGTAGGGCCTCTTGGTCTAAATCGCGCTTGCGTGACTACATTTGTTTGGTATCTTGATGGGCTTAATGTCTCAATCATGCTTGCATGACATCAAGGAGTAACGCTTAACAGAAATCCTTACTAAACACCTTGTTTTTAGAGGCCAAAAACCCTTCTAGTTGCTTGAGAAGGACAAATTCGGATACTTGGAAGAGATACTAAGTTCGCCATGGGGAGATTCCATGGGGACTGATGCTTGGCTGCCCTGAGAAGTGAGTGCCGTGGAGGGGAGCCCGTGGGGTCAAGCATCTATGTATTCTCCTTGAATCCCATAATGAGTCTACCTCTCAAGTACCTAATGTCTTTGCCTACCCTAAGGAATGTGGAAATGAGCATGATTGCCTTGAGTCTAAGTTGTAACATCTTGTATTCTTTGATTGTCAAAAGTTGAATACCATTTCAAGAGCAAGCACATTGATATAACATAAGATCAAACACAAGAGACATTCATCCAACAAACATTCGACAAGGTTCAAAGATCATCCTTCAAGCATGGTTATCCAACATTGCTCAAAAACTTGTCTCAACTCTTATGTCACTTACGTTTAGGTTCATCCTAGGTTGCATTTAGCAAAGTCATTATCAAGTATCAATGTTAGGTTTCACCTAAGTCATACTTCTTTTGCATATCAATAAAAGTCATCCATTTGCATATGTCCTCTTGCATAAGAGTAATATCATTTCATAATTAAACCTTAGGTTTCATCTTAGGTTGACATCGTCATACATTTGCATTTGCATATCCCAAGTCTCTTCATTAAGCCTAAGTCATTGTCATATCATATTAAGATCACTTGCATATTAATTGTCCCTTTGCATATAGTGTCAAAACTAGGTTTTGTCATCCTTGAGTGATCCAAATCTTTGATAAACCCTAAGTCATTGTTAGGAGGTCTAGACCTTATCAAGTCCTTTGTCCTTTTTTCATCAATATCATTTCGTCAAACCTAGCTTAGTATCCAAGCATATAGGGGAGACATTGTCATCTTGTCCTTTGTCAATTAAGTCCTTTTGTCCTTTGAGGTCTAGACATCATTTCAATTTCCTAAGGGTCCATCTCTTAGATTTGCATTTCAAAAGTTTGTCAAAATCTTCAAAACAACCAAAAACATAGATTGCATTCTTGCCATAGACTGCATTTTCATCTATTTAGTTCGCATTTAGTTACATATCATATATTGTCTTTGAAAAATTCCAAAAAAAAAAAATTTGCATTTGCATAAGTGACATGCCTGTTGAGATAAGATCAAGATCTAAGAAGATGAGTGAATCAATGTATCAATCCATGGATAACATAGTAAATTCGCAGTTTCAAACTAGTCAAACAGTGCAAGTTGAAGGTTCATTAAACACATCTCTACCACCATATGGAATGGTTCAACTTGGACCACCCCCATTATATGAACCAGTGTTTGTACCTATGAAACTAGGACATGGGAGTGTTTCACCAACTCCAAGAGGAAGTACACCTTTTAATTGGGATCAACCAAATTTGCAACATGATATTCGAACTCAAACATTGTATGAAGAACCAACTCTATCTCAAGGATTTGGTTCAGATCAAGGCATTCACCAAGAAACAAATCCAAATGTCCAACCAGACTCTTCATCCGATTTCGATGTCTCTGATGATGTTGTTATGTACCTTAAGGATCCAAAGTTGACAAAAAAGATGGATAAATTCTTGAATAAGCTCTTTAAGAGGTTCCCACAAAAATATCTTGACATGATGAGTAATGTGACCTCCTCAAGTAAGCAAATTAATGTGCAAAAACGACAAGGCGGTGAGTTGTTAAGTTTCTCTCCGCATCCAAATGAAGAACATGTGCAATGAGAAACCCAACCTACCTTGATGAGTAAACGTGCTTCAAAGGCATTGACAGTGACTATTCCTCAAAAGTCCACATTCGAAATAATAAACAATCCATTGTTTAATGCAACACCTTTAACACCAGATCAAATGAAGGCCACACAAATGTTGATGACAGGTGTCCCTCAACAAGAAGTGATTCCTCGAATACCAAAAAGTGGATCCAAATCTAAGATGCAAGAAAGCTTTACGATTGGAATGTTTGATCTTACAAATGTTCAAATTGCCTTTCCTTCATGCCAAAGCATTAATCCCTTGCCAAAATCCCCCATGCATATCCAAAGTCCAACCCCATGTCAAGAGGATAATTTAGAACATGAAGAAATGTGTCCTAAAGAAAATCAAGATCAAGATCCTGAAACCTTATCATCCCATTCAATTGTTGACCAGGACCCCATCTTCCCAGACACTCATGATGATTTCCCTATTCTTGTCCATCCTATCCAAAGTCCTATTGACACTCCATTCCCCAAGCAAGATCAAGATATCCCAGTCCATCCAATCCCAAATGATCCCCTTCCATTTCACGAACACAATGTCCTTTCAAATCCCATTGACATTCCACTTTCTAAGAAAGATCAAGATATCCCTTCCATTCTTTCCGATGATCCCATTGAAAGTCAAGAGCAAAGCACATTTAAAGAAGATTCCAATGATCTTCCTCCTTGTCAAGATCAAATCATTCCTTCAGATCCTCCACAAGATCCACTTGTCCCTCCATCTCCACGTCCTAATCCCGCATATCCACTCCAAGATTGCATTTCTTTTGATGATCCCATTATTTCTTTCATTCCATCTCTTGAAGAGCCTATCATTGAACCATGTCCACTACATGATCCTAATCCCCCTCATGATCCTGATACCACTCATGATTCTAACGTGTCAGTGCAAGATGTTCATGAACCCTTGACATGCACAATGGGTTCTTCCACTTTGGTACAATCTGATCCACTTCAAGATCTCATTATTTCTCTCATATCATATCCACCTCATAATGGACTTGCATCTTCTTCCCAAGGAAAAGAGTATCCTATTAGTCAAAATATTCATAAAGGCAAAGGGGTAGACCTTCACAAGCAAGAACCCCTTCATATCAAAGAAGATCTTAATGGTCATGGCTACAGAGCTCACACTCAAGACATTGGTATCCCTTCAAAGTCAAAATCCAAATGTCCACCTTCCCCATCATCGCTTCCATCCATTCTAGGTCCCTATATCCCTCCATCTCCTCTGCAACATCAGCAAAGGCACACATCTTGGAGAACCTTCCATCCATCCCACATGCCTCCATATCATTCCCATCCACACCGACATTCCTTTTCTCCTCCAAGCAATTTGGATGCCAAGTATAAAAGTCATAAGTCTAAAAGTCCACATGTATTCAAGGATCAACATGTCCAATCTAATTGACATGTCAAAACAAAGAGCAATATGATCTATAAAGAAAAAGAAAAATCAAAAAGGCCACAAAGGCCCACTGAGCAAAATAAAGAAAAGTTAAAATCTATATGGGCTCCTAAATCCCTTGTGCAAGCAATGCACTCCAAGGAACCACAAAAGCATGAAAAATCAAAAACCATGTGGATCCCCAAGAAGCTCCTTGAAGCACAAAAGCATAAGGAAACATCCAACTTGGCATCCAAAATTGCTATTCCTCCATCCAAACCTTCCAAGTCTATTTATCCATCGCCTTCTTCATCCGTTTTGGGCCCTTATGTCCCAAAATCCCAAGCTATTCCTTTGTCAAAATCTCAATATCCAAAATACATTTGTCCTCCATCAATCCATCACCCCTCAAGGTGTGTGCCAATGTTGATCTTGCCAACATTTCCATCCAGTGAAGCCCAATTCTTCCAATACCCTATCCATTATCCAATGCATATTTTCCATCCTTCCATCCCTCTCGTCCAATCCTTTGCATAAATCATTGCCTTAGTTTCATCTCATTGTCCATGTCCTTATCCTACCAACGTCTTTGAGCATACTTTTAAAGGTCATGGTCCAATTTTTTTTTTTTTTAAGGCTACTATCCAACCAAAAAGACGCTTGAGTCCTTCTTCCAGCCCCTATCATGTGTCCATTTTCTTCTGAAAAAGTCAAAAAAGAAAAAAAAAAGTGAGAAAAAGAAAGACAAAAGAAAAAAAAAAAAAAGAAAAATAATTCGTCCACTGGTGAAAACCTGGCAAACAGGCGCCTTGGGCAAGTACCGTGATGAAAACCTGGCAAATAGGCGTCATGTGTAATCCATGAACTTCTTGCACACTACACTTGGGGGCAGGTTTTATCCTATCATATCCTTTTGTCCTTCATTGTTCCATTATCTTATCGAACCCCTGTCATTACCCTCCATTGTCCTATCATCCCTTATGTCCATTTTCCCTTTCCACCTTTGATCTTGACAAGGCTGAGAATAATCATGAGCATCACGCATCTTGTTTGCAGCTTTTAGTCTATCATAGCTTTTGGTCTTTATCCATTTGCTTATTATAACCTTTCATCCATATTCCCTATCTTATTGCAACTTTCTGCCATTATCCCGTATTCTATCCCGACCTTCAGTCCATGTCCCTTATCCATTCTTGGTCTTGCTTATCCTATCCATATCTTATCAATATCCATACATTCTTTTTCATTCCTTGATCTTGATCTGACATAAGGACGTGAAATTCAAAACATATTTTTCAAAAACCTCTTGACATGTCCCTCATGCCATGTCACTGCTTTACATTGTCATATCCAGTCTCTTGTCCCATCACGCAATAGCCCTCGGAAATTGCATCCATATTGTCTCCATAATAAAAGGCCTTTGTCTTCCTTCTATCCACCAACATTTCAGCAAGCCTATTTATTCACTTGTCATATTCCTTGCCTTGCTAGACACTGGGGGCAAAATCTGAAAAAAATCTTTAAAATTGAAAAATGTCTTGAAAAAAATCTTAAAAATTGAAAAATGTCCTGAAAAAAATCTTTAAAATTGAAAAATGTCCTGAAAAAAATCTTAAAAATTGAAAAATGTCCTGAAAAAATCCATAAAAATTGAATAATGTCCTAAAAAAAGTCTTAAAAATTGGAAAATGTCCTGAAAAAAAGTCATCAAAAATCCAAAAATGTCCTGAAAAAAGTCTTAAAAACTGAAAAATGTCCTGAAAAAAGTCATCAAAAATCCAAAAATGTCCTGAAAAAATCCATAAAAATCAAATAATGTCCTGAAAAAAATTCATAAAAAGTTAAATAAAGTCCTGAAAAAAATGAACACAAAAAAATTGTAACACTTCAAAAACCAACATAAACATTTTGCAATAAAGTATTCCCTTTATGCATCGACAGCTCACTGAGTATACATCCAACGAATCGCAATCAAACATTGTGCTTTAATGAAATCGTACATTAATAGATGAACCTTTTCAATCAAAACTCAAACATTCAAACTGATCCAAATTGTCTTATCAATCGAATATCCGCATTAAAAATCATTTGTCCTTGTCACATTATCATGGGTCTTATACAGGGTGTGGTATACTCGAAACCAGACTATGTCCTGTCTTAGACGGGGTACCACATATCCTGAAACCAGACAGCATGATCGTCCTATCAGCACGTTCAACTTTTGACAATAAAGATCAAGATGTTTGTTTGATTTGTTTGAATTTGCGCATTTTATCTTTTTATTGATTTATCTTCGATCATGTTCCTATGTTGCTCGATGATGTCACTGAGTGATTTAGAGTGACCGGGATGGTTCATGATCGTTTTCTTTTTTGATTGTGATTGTCGTTTGTCTATACTGTGTCTGTCTTATGCCAATCGGGTTGCCTTTCAGCTCTGGCCTTCAATGCCATGATGCTACGCATCCATTTTGCTAAATAAAAATAAAGGTTCTCACCTACAAAGTGCATTACTGAAAGCAAATTTTCATCATCTCTAACTGTCTTCTATCTTATTTCTTCTTACTAACACTTCTTCCGTCCGGTCGGATAGTCAGTTCGGTCTAGTGCTCCGATATCCATGCACATATGCTGCATCTTGCATTCATGTGGTTAGTGCATTTGCATTCCATCACGTATATCACATCAAGCATTTTTATCCATTTCATTTCATAAATGTCTCAAAAATACATAAAAATACATTCATACATGTTCATACAAAGTGCATAAGTCATCCATACATGCAAAAAAACATAAGTCATAACATATTGCATCCATCATATCGATGCATATCATATCACATATCATAATAATGTCGGAGTACAAAATCGGACTGTCTGTCCTAAGTATGGCCCGCAGGCTGACTACAAAATGTCAAAATACATAATGTCCCCTATCTGTCATATGGAGCACGTGCCTCTGTCACTGGGTGCTCCCTCTATCCTCCTCATCCCTGCCATGTCTCGCAGATGATGTCCCTCCTAGTCCTGGCTGTGGTGGTCTCATCGATCCACTCACTCCTATGCTGCTCAATGACCTCCGAGAGTGTGACCTGCTCTCTGTTCTCGATCGTGCTCGATATGAAGGCGCTCTCCGCTCTGGTGGAATTGCACCCTCATATAGTTTCCTCCAGTACATTCTCTCCTCGCCGGTCTCTACCAGCATCTGTGCCATCTCCCGTGCACTGGCATCCCTGATCGACCCAATGAACTCAGTGACTCTCTGTCCCTCTCGCTGTGCCTGAGCTAGTGCTGTATCTCATTCTGTCCTCAAAATGGCATTCTGTCTCTCTAATGTTGCAATATAATCCTGCTGGCTCACTATGGTAGCCCTGTACATGTCCATCTCCTCTGTCCTAGCTGTCTCTGGCTCTATGGGAATATCCTGCAAAGTCTCCTGATCCGCTGCGTCTGGCTCCTCCTCATCCTCCCCACCATCATCTCCCTCATCCTCTTCATCACCTCCATCAGCTTCGTCCTCCTCTCCATCACCCTCATCCTCATCATCCTTGTCATCCTCCTCGTCCTCATCATCTCCCTCCTCTCCTGTGAGTGGGAAGTCCTCCTGTCTCCTCGGTACTGGAATGTCAGGATCAGTCAAAGGCACTGGCCGTCGCTGTGCGAACCATGTCTCATACTCCTCTGTAGTCCCAGCATCCACCACATCTGATATCCAATCCCACTGTCTCTTCTGTAACTGTGCAAAGTCGGCATATGCTGTGCGTGGCTGAATCATATTACCCCACTGACTCGTCTCTCGGTGAGATTGGGCAAAGCATGCAGTCCTCCAAGGAACATCCTGTGTCTCTCCAAACTGTCGCCGGACTCTCTCTGGAAGGTATAACTCAATCACTCTCTGGCGATTTACTGGTCGCCCAATTAGGTACCTCTCCTGTCGACAGTATGGTAACTCCTCATGATCATCTGACCATCCGGGGCAATCTCGATATGGCCTCCATATGAACTCTCTAAGTATGTCTAGCTCATGTCACCAGTATAATATGTATCCAAAAGGACCCTGTCTCAGTGCTCCACCATAGCTGTACACGTATGGTTGGTGTGGTACAACCTGTCTGTCTGTAATCGGCCGACATATGGTAATATGCTCAAATGCCCATACCTGAAGCAATGTAACTCCACAACTCAGCGTCTGCACTCCCTGATATGCTATCTGATGCAGCTGGAAATATAACATAGCCAACACACATGGTCCCCATGCATACACTGTCCCCTCTGTCACCATCTGCTCTAATACTCTTCCCCAACCAATAGGGAATCCATGTCCTCGTCTATCACCTACCAGAAGACATGCTATCATGACTGCTATCACCACACATCGCTGCTCATACTCGGCCGCCATAGTCTCCCAGTGAATCTCCCTCTCGACAATGTCCAGATCATCTACATCACACTCAAACAATCTGCACAATGCATCTCTACCTGTCACTGGGTCATACTCTATCATCTCCCCATGTATAGGAATGCGGAGGATGCGCCATACATCCTCTAGAGTCACCGTCGCCTCGCCAGTCGCCAAATGGAATGAGGAAGTCTCCGAATGCCATCGCTCTGCCAATGCGGTAAGCAGTCCTGTGTTTGCCCTAATCTCAGGCATATACGTGATGTAATACAATCCCAGTCCAGCTAATGTGTCTCTCTCTGTGCTCCTGAGTCTATGACGTAGCATGAAGCAATCAGGTCGATTCTCCCGCGTGATCAATGGATATTGTCGACTCTGCATTACAATCGGGGCATCATTTTGTCGGTTTTAGGGTTTGCTCCTACGGGTTGCATTTCCTCATTTTCATGTCCACATCAGGGTGTTTTTCATCTACATTGCCCTATCCTACCCTTCCCCACCCTTGTCCGGTCATTTGCATGCAATTTCACCTCAAAACTAGGGTTTTTATGACAACTTGCGCCTGTGTTAGATGAATTGCGCTTGTGTATTCCTACACAAGCGCAAAACTACTTACACAAGCGCAGGTTTAGAAGACACAAGCGCAGGAGTCCATTTTGGTATCCTCTGTGGGCCCTGCAATGTCCCGTAAGCCATCAAAATTCATGAAATCAAAAACATGGGTTTTCGCGATACATACCACTGCTCCTGCATCCTCCGGTCGTCTGAATGTGCGTACACGTTCTCCAAGGTGATCCGTCATTGGAATGCTCGCCATCTGTCTATAAGTGTCCTTGTCGAGAGCAACAAATCCTCCTCTTTAGCTAGTGCAAATGAGTCATTTTCACCCTCTTGGTCCCATTTATAGCTCTTTGTCATTGCATAGATGGACGTGCGTTCTCTCCATCTTATGTTGGTCGCGGTCTTGTGCACATTAAATTGCTTGTCTGTCATGCATCCGATCTTCGATTGTCAGTCCGTTCGATCCTATCATTTTTATCGATCAATTGGCCTCTTTTCCGCATGTTTCCGGCCAATTCCTCGAGGGGGCATACATATGTCATTATCGTTGTCTGGGGCATTTTCATTATTGTTCTTTGAAACAATGCTTAAAATCGCATTGTCTCAAAGAGGGGCAAAATGTAGACACCCAAAAATGGTCAACGCTTGCGAAGTCATACTTTAACATTTGCGCATTGCCTCATTTTAGGTTTTTGCGTCGCATTAACATTTCTCCTATGTCACGCACTTGATTTTTATCATTTTGCGAACATCGAGTCATTCTTCTATATTCTTCAATCATCTCATCCTCAAATTTGGTCTTGTCGACAACGCTATCCAGTCATGATTTTGATCGATTTTATCTTGTTGCATCAATGTGCGTATCCTAATTAGGGTTTTGTTCTCTTTTTCAGTCTTGTTATCATGCGATTGATTTGTCATCGATCGTGGTCATTATCGATCTTGTCATCTTGCGATCGATTTGTCATCGATCGTGGTCATTATCAATCTTGTCTTGCAATCTATTTTGTCATCGATTCTTGTCTTCTTGTCGATTTTGTCATTATGCGATCATGTCGTTATCGATCATTGTCTGTCTTAATTATGTCAATTTGGATCAATTTGTCATTGTTTCTCGTCGATTGGCGCATTTAATCAAATCATTTATCACATTGGTCATTTATCAATCCAAAATCAAATCAAATCGAGTCAATTGTCTTTCAAGACCTAATTCGTCTTTCAGGGTTTTGTGATTTAATCGTTTAACCTTGTGTGTCATTTCTTCCTCTAGGATTGAATTATTTATTTATTTATCCTAGGTCTTGGCTAATTAATTATTCCTCACTTTATGAATTAATTAATAAATGAAAAAATTATTAATTAATTTCCTAATCTTTCATCAATTATTCCTCTTATTATAAATTAATTAATAAATGAAAAATTATTAATTAATTTATCTAATTTTCCTAATTTTTCATTCCCTCTTTGTGAATTAATTGATAAATGAGAAATTATTAATTAATTCACTAAGTTCCTATTTTCCTCATTTCTAATTTTTCCAATTTTCATTAATTTTCCTAAATTCCTAATTTCCACCTATTTCTAATTTCCTATTTTCAATTTCCACCTAATTATCTTGTTTCTAGTTCTCCCTATTTGTGTGCTTCATGCGTCATACTCTTGACATAGCAATTTGTCATAGAGTTTGTCATAAATTGTCATAAAATTCTTGACATAGAAATGTGTCATAGAATTTGTCATAAAATGTCATAAATTCTTGACATAGAAATTTGTCATGAATTGTCATAAGCCTTGCATAGCAATTTGTCATAGATATGCTATTATTGATTTGAATTTCTATTCAAATCTCTTTCATGCTAATTTGTCCATTTCTCCAATTTCTCTATAAATTGGATGATTTTCAATCAAATCTGGATCCAAATTTCTATCAAACTACCGAACTTTCGCTTCTAGTACTCTTGAGCTTTTCATCAATCTTGCTTTCAATTGTGTATGCACTTGTAGGTGAGATCCACAAACCTATTGAAGAGGAAAGAACAACAATGGAGCCGCATGGAAGGAGTGTTCAATTCTATGTCTGGTTTGCATAATTTCATTTTGAATACTTTGTTTTCATACCTCCATTGAATGTGCTTTAGAATTAGGTTCATTTCAATGAGTTTTCTTATGATTGAGCTATCATGTTTAATGTTTTGATTTGATCTACTTGTTTTGATGATTCCTAATTTCTATGCTACAAATTGATTCTATTGAAAGATGATGTGCTTCCTAGAATCATCCATTAGAATATACTTGTTACCCAGGTCACTATTCCATATAAAAAGTTAGTGGAAAATGCATCATCAACACAATCTACCATGATAGGAATAATTTCACCTTTATGGATGGTAAACATATACCAAGAAGCAACCAATCTAAAAAGGTCATCTACGACCATCTTTATTTTTCCCATTTTAGTAACTCATCATTTCCATTGCACAAAACCCAAAAGATCCTCCATCTAATGTAACATACCTCCATCACATGTCTATCATGAACCATAGGATATTTGAATTCTTTTAAATTATAACTAATAGAAAATTCCACAACATACATTGTAAATCTAGCATTTGAAACTTTGAACTTCATGTTTTCAAGTTTCATGAGAACTCCCATATTCAAATCCAAACTACTCCTTTCCTAAAGCACCACACTCTATAGAACATGCACATGAAGAATATAGAATGTTAAGTACATGACATGAGTTGATTACCTCAAGAAATGATATGCTTTGTAGTCCATGTTGCTGATATATTTCCAAATGCTCCATAATATGTACCCAAGTCTTGAAACATGAAATATTTTTAATATAGATTAATTCAAAATGTATTACTTAATTCACCTTCAATTGTTAAGTCAAACTCTGAGTCAAGAAATTAAACTTTCTGTACTCCTTACAAATAAATATTAGAGGGTAGCTTGATGCCAACTCAAAATATGAAGCAATATCGGTGTGATCACAATCAATAGCATGTTGAAATCTCCTCTACACAGATGATCCTAGAAGCACATATCTAAATAATGTTCTTTGCTGATTTGGAAGTAGTAGATTGATAAAATGAGATATATGATGCTCACCAGTAAATATCAACCTACATATTCTTCGTCTCCAAACAACTTGCTGCCCCATGTTAGCTTCCCCTAAAACACTATGCTCTTCTACAAATGGATGTGAAAGATCAGAAATGTAATCAACAAGATCCTATCATCTCTCTTTGTATCTCACTCTTATTGTCAAATTTTAGTAATAAACAAGCTCTTATCAACTCTATTTGTATCTAACTCTCTTTGTCTCCCTCGATCCCTAGATCTCCCTCTCTCCCTATCACTCTCCCTCTCCCCCTCTCTATCTCACTCTCTCCTCTCTCCCTTAATTTCTAGACCTATCTCTCTACTCTCTATCTTCCCTCTCATTATCTCTACCTACCTTGCAAACACTCTTTCATCTTCTCTCTCTCTCTATGTTTATCTCTATCTCCCCTCTCCCTCTCTCTACATACCTCCCCCTCACTCTATTTTTCTACATTCCTCTCCCTCTCCCTCTCCCTCCTTTCCACTCTATTTCCCTCTCCCTTTCTCTCTTCCTACCTTTATTTTCTCTCTTCCTACCTTTATTTCTCTACATACATCTCTCTCTCTAGTGACTTGTCTTTATCTCCCCTCCCTCATCTCTCCACTTCTCTCATTCTCACCTCTCTATATCTCTATTTCTCTTTCCTTTCCTCTCTACTTATCTCTGTAGCATCATAAAATTGTGACCTTGCAATTTCCAACCACATTTGGGTCTTCACATTGGCGATACAAATCCACGAGCCTGATTGGAGACCCGAGACATGCTCACACTGCCCAAAGCTTGTGTTTCCTCGTACCCCAAACTCCTTTTTTTTTTTGTTTTTTTTGATAACCCAGTGGTATCCCCAACCTTATGGTTTGTGACTCTGCCTAGTGACCTCAACCACCCTTTCCCTAGGCTTATTTTTTGTGCCAGGTTTTGGGGGACAGAGGGGGTGAGTGGAGATGAGACTAGTCCATTGAAGCTGCAAGCTAAGGCTCAAACACGACGTGCAATAGGGTAAACCTAGCCAAAGTGAATTGAACCTTGGACCTACATGGGACAAACCCACAACCTTAGCATGACTATGCCAACCATTTGAGCTAGCGGGTGAACTTGCGAACTCCCTGTTGTTACTTCCTATCATAAATTAGGGCAGGACAGTGACGTGGTGCCCCTGTCCTTGCTCTATTTTGGGCCCCCTCCATTCAAACTTTGCTTTGAGATTTGCAATTTGGAAAGCAGAAAAAGTTTCCCTATGTCAACCTATAATGATAAATCAGTCAATTAACCCTAATTGATGAATACATAAGATGCATTTTTCCCCTCCTATTGATATATGAGTTCAATAATTGGAAATTGTGATTCTAAGGGAAATCAAGCATCCATTGAGAATATCAAGTCTCCTTTTAAGGCTAGGTGTTGCATTCAAGTCAAGGATTCAACCTTAAAGTGGAGATCTCTTTTGACATTTAATCCTACATATTCTTTCAATCAACATTTCAATTGCATCCTCCCTTGAGGCGAATTCTATTTCAGTCATTTAATTCCATTTACTTGCAAGTAATTTTCGTCATTTGGTTAATTCCAAAATTAGGGTTTGACCTAAAGGCAAACCCCCAATCCCAACAACATTTCCTCTCTTTTATGTTTGTAGGTTGTAGGTGCACAATTGTAATTGTAGATTTGGACTTCATTTTCAGAGGCGAAAAAAACCCTTTTCGGCGTGCAGATTTTTCGATGGACCAAGTAAACTTTCAACACGGTCCCGACAAATTTTTCCCAAATTTGTCAGGGAGCTTCGTCTAGGTCTATTACTAATAATTCCAAGTGCACAGCTTCATCTCACATTTCTATCTCGAGTTATAATCATTTCTTTGTCGCTTTCACACTTAGTCTTAATCGCATAATTTATCTTATCCATTCTAAAAGAGAGGTTTCTTTCACCTTCCAAATTCATTATCAATTTGCTTAGCATTCAATCTCTCTCTATTGAGATTGGATCTAGTGAATTCTTCCCCCTCTTTTAAATGTAATGTGTGGGAGAGGTTGAGGAGAATCTTTTGTGAAACTTTCACTCCTTCTCTTGAGGAGAGAAAAGCTTTCTTCTTGATTTCTTCATCACTCTTTTTCACCCATTACATTTTGGTGAAACCGATGTCTTACATGCTTGACATTATAAATTATTGCATATTTTTAATTTACAAGTTTAATTTTCTTGCAAATTCACAAAACTTAGTGGTCAAAACCCTAGTTTTTAAAAATTGAAATTGAACTAGTGTCTTGTAAAAATTTATATCTATTGTTTTAGATCTGAAAATTGCTTTGCTTGTCAAATTCAATTTATTCATTGTCTTGTTCATTTTGCAAATCAAATTTACAAAATTAAGTGGTTAATTGTCAAAACCCTAATTTTCAAAAATCAACTTGAACTTGTGCAAAAATTGAATTCACATTCAATTTTTAGATTTAGAACTATTTTCAAATTTGTCCTCTTGTCTAAAATTCAAAATTTCAATTTCCCTCCCTTTTCAAAAATTCAAAATTTTAAAATTTAGTGGTTAGGTCTTAAAACCCTAATTTTCAAATTTACTTGGATTTTGTGTAAATTTCAATCAATTTCAATAAATTTCAATTTTCTAAACATTATTAAAGGTGGCCCTATCCATTAGATTTGAGCTTTTTCAAATTTACCATTCAATTTCTTATCTTTTTCAAAACCCTAATAGGGCCCTATTTTTTTAATTTCGCCTATCTAAACTTCGTAAAATCAACCAATTTTTTGGGGTTAGCTTTAAAATCATCGTAACTTTCATCCCTAATTTTTTTTGAAAAAGCTGGGCGGACCAAGTGCACTTTCAACTTGGTCCTCGACTTTTTTCTCGAAATTTTGAGAGACTGTTATGACTGTATTTAATTGCTTAAATCCAAAAAATTGGCTGATTTTCTTGAGTTTTGATCCCTCTAAAATAAAAAATACTTTCCAATTTCAACATCACAACTTTCAAGATTTTTTTTGAAATTAAGTGGTTAATTATAATTTGCCTTGATTTTATAAATCTTAATTTTAATTTTGAAATTAAGTGGTATCCCATTGGCCCTAATTTTAGAATTTCAATTTGTTTTTCTCATAAATTTTCTTGGAAATTTTCTCATTCCTCCTTTCAACAAAGTTCAAATTGTGTAATCATAAATTCCTTGAATTTTGCATTATTCAATTTTGCAAACTGTGTTCCAAAATTCAAAATTCAAATTTTCGTCTAGTGCATGAGTTTTACCACTATTAGTCCTACCTATACTATCCTCGTTAGACAAAGCATTATAATTAAGGCTTCCCACATTTTAATTACCGAGGAGATGGAGCCTAATTTGGGTGACTTTTTCAAAGAGGATAATGCTAATTCTTCCCATCCTAATAACATCCATGTTTACCCAATTGAGGATTCTAATTATGAAGAAGAAGCTTTGACTAGAGTATCTATAGATCAACATTCAAAATTGGATAATCAATTTGACAACTATCAACAGTGGATGTCCCAAGATTACCCTAATAGTGAAGCTCTTCCATTAATTGAAGGTCGAAAGCACATGATTCAAAGTGATAAGAATGGAATTGATATATTGTGTGGCATTGCTTATATTGTTGATTCTAATGTCATGCCTATAAAGAGTTGTGCTGAGACCTTAGGTTATTCGTAACCTTCTACACAAATCAATCAGTCTATTCCTTTGACCACTCCAATGGCTAGCATTCCTACCTTTACTTCAAACATCATTGTTACATCAACTCAACATGTCATACATACAACCATTAGTCATGGGGAAATCCCTCTTCTTCAACCAATCCTTCATCTGTACCTATGCCTTCAATAAGTATTCCTCTTGTCTCTC
This sequence comes from Cryptomeria japonica, assembly GCF_030272615.1. Classification (NCBI taxonomy): domain Eukaryota; kingdom Viridiplantae; phylum Streptophyta; class Pinopsida; order Cupressales; family Cupressaceae; genus Cryptomeria; species Cryptomeria japonica. The sequence goes on from NC_081407.1 coordinate 122,599,055, forward strand.
ACCCAATAAATGTGACACAAGGGGGCAATTCATCTAATCATTCTATTCCTCCTTTTAGTATCCCATTTCCTGCTCAATCATCTCCTATGCCTACTTACCATAGTGTTCCACCACCTTATTCTCAAGTAATGCCTTCTTTCAACAATGTCACACCACCTTCTCAATCAAACATGTCTAACATTAATTCTTCAACCGAAGCAACTATTAATAACCTTGCTCAAACTGTGTCATCATTGCAACAACAAATCGCTTCTACAAGTCAATCCAAGTTTAGTGTGCCCACATTTGACGTTGCGAGCCCACTTTCTCTTGATATTGTTAGAGTTGTCCCTCCTAAACATGTTGAAGTCCCTCAATTGGAACTCTATAATGGAAAAGATGATCCTTTAACACATGTCAAAATATTCCAAACTTTGTGTACTAAATTTCCTATGATCAAAGATTGCTTGCTAAATTGTTTACTAGAACATTGAGAGATAAGGCTAGACAATGGTATTGCTCTTTGCCTTCTTATTCTATTACTTATTTTCAATAATTAGAAAATGCTTTTATTCAACAATTTCAAAACAACATAGGTCCTAAAGTTACTTTGATTTATTTAATGCATTGTAAGCAAGGTGTTAAAGAAAAAGTGATTGATTTTATTGGTAGATATAAGCATTTGTGTTCTCAAATTTATTTTTCAGTGTTTGATAATGATATTCAAATAATTTTCATTTCTAATTTGCAACAAAATAATAGAGATAAACTTCTCCTTTTTAAGTTTACTTCCTTTCCGCAGTTATGCACAACTCTTCATAATTATCAACTGACTGTGAGTCAACTAGAGCAATCCACTCCTATGTCTCTGAGTGATAAGGGTGATAGTACTCAACAACCATTTGTGAAGTTCAAACCAAGTAAAGGCTTCATCAAATTTAATGACAACATCAACAACACAATGTGAATGCTACAATAGGTGTGTCTCCTATTTCTAATTTTTTTAAAAGAGAAAGACAATTTACTCCTTTGAATGAATCTTCACATAGCATTATGTCTCGGTTCTTACAAGGAAATGTTATCAAACTTCCTCCAATAAAACTAGTTGACCCTTCTAAGGCAACCTCACTTTACTTTGATAATAATTCTTTTTGTCAATTTCATCGTCAACCTAGTCATGATACTAAGAAATGTTTTTTCATTAAAAAGTAAGATTCAAGATTTGATTAATAATAATATTATATCTATGGCAGGTGTGAATGATAAGGGAAACAAATTAGTAGCTCCTCCTAATCAAAATCTTAATATTTTTACTGATCCTTTACCTTCTGATACCTCTAACGTGATTGCGACTGAACATACCTCTTTTTCTCCTTCTAATGTGACTACCACGGTTCAAAATTTGGTGAATATGGTAGAGAAACAAGGAAAACCTAAGGATCTATGTATCACATTTGACCCTAGTGAGACCATTTGAACACTTGAAGGACCTCTATACATAGTTGCAAAGATTCAAGAAATACCTTGCCATGGTGTGCTTATCGATCCCTCTTGCATGGTTAATGTTATCACTGAGGAGTATCTTTTCACTTTACGTTTACATAAACCAATCTATGATGATACTAATGTGGTCATTATATTTGATGGATTCTCTTGTCCTACCATTAGTTCTATCACACTTCCTATTGAGGTTCACAATAAATCTATGGATGTCAACTTTGTTATCATTCCTTCCTCTGAGAAATTCTATGTGAAGCTAGGCTACCCTTGGCTATCTTCCATGAAGGCTATTTCTTCTCCAATCCATAAGTGTTTGAAATTTCCCTATAATGGAGAAATCATAACTGTTAACCATAGCTTATTTCAACCAGTCAAAAGAATCCCAGGTGTTCCTAATGATTAATTTTGGCCTCGACAATTTCAATCTCTTCCACCAAGAAGTGATGCTCTCTTTCAATCTTATCAAAAGTGGAAGAAAGATATGATCTTATCCTTAAGCCAGCCTAGAACACCAACAATTGATATTTCCATCCTTCTTGAAGGTGAGATTCTTCCCTTGACGGATATAACTAATATTCCTCCTAAGGAAGATTCCCAACCTATTCCCATGGATGAGACTATACCTTCTCCTAAGAAGAACAATAATGTTTCTCCTAAGGTTAGACCTGTACCTCCTCCTCATAATGGACCTTGTCTCCTTCCTTCACCAAATATTCCTCCTTTATATGGTGCAGTTCCATCTCCTTGCTATTATAGAGAGAAGAGACCTTCCTCTCCTCTTTTTCAACCTAAAAGACCTCAACCCAAACCTCCAACTATAAGAGATGAGAATATTCCTCCTTCAACAAATATTCCCCCTCCTTCTCAGTCTTCTGCTAAGACTCAACGGAATCGTTGTGCAAGAGAACTTTGAAAAAAGCGTTGTGCTTGAGCTCATGAAGTTGTTCCTCAAAACATTCAATCTCCCAAAACTCAACAATTGACATGATTCCCTTTTCTCCTAAGCAAGATGTTGAACCTAAATCTCCAAATCATAAGTTGCAAAAAACATGTGATGTTTTTACTCCTATTCATATTCGCGCTCCTCTTGCTATAAATATTGATGAAGAAATAGGTGAAAATGTTCTGATAGTGACTGAATATGTTGATGTGGACAAACATTTATTTGTAGAATTTTCAAGAGCCTTGATCGTAGCTCGTAGAATCGAACAAAGTAACTTAGCACATGAGCATAGTCCTTGTTTGGATCTTGTGATAGCTCCATCTATTGTGCTCAATGTTTCTCCTCTAGCATGTTTCCCGCCTTCCTAAAATGGTGATTGGCAAGATTGGGAGGTGGATGTTGTGCTAGACTAGCTACATTAGCACCGTAGATCCTCTACCTCTCTCTCTTTTCTTTCTCTTTTGTGATCATTCTTCTATGTGTATCCCTATTCTTTTATGTTCCCTAGTAATATCTACTTGAGGATGATGCAAAGCATTGAGATCTCTCTTGGTCTCTTTCATATTGACTCAAAAGGCACCTGTGTTCCTTTTCTTCCAAGGTAGTTTACTTTCTTTAGGGAATGACGACTATTCTATGTGCATATACATATGATATACATGAGTTATCATACATCATATTGACCCCGAGCAAAGAGAAACTACCCCATGCTTTGTGTTTTGTGTTCATTATCCTTGGATTTATTCCTCGATTGGGGGCTAAATCCTTGCGATAATGTTCTTTCTCTCTTGGGTGTATCCTACCTTAAATAAATCACTCCCGATAAGGCATGTGTGATCGCTTTAACATGGGGGCATACACTCCGCTCATATTTTCTTTCTTGATACTCAAAGTTACTTATTGAACTTAGCTTTGCTTTGTAATTTTTGGTATCCTTGCTTCTCATGACTCATAGTGAGGGCAACCTTGCAACTTTCAGTCATGTTTTTTCCCACTTGATCTTCCCTTTTACTTTGTCAATCAAAGTTGTAAGATCCTTAGTCCACTGAGGGCTTGGTGTATCTTGCCTCCTTGACATGGTGAAATTCTTTCAATCTTGTTTCCTTTTACTTTATCGGTAGTATTGGCGTATGCTTATACTCCCGCTAAAGTGGGGGCTAAATGTAGTATCATAAAATGGTGACCTTGAAATTTTCAACCACATTTGGGTCTTCACATTAGCGGAATGAATCCCCAAGCTTGATTAGAGACCTGAGACATGCTCACACTGCTCGAAGCTTGCATTTCCTCGCACCCCACACTCCCCATTGTTGTTTCTTGTCCTAAATTAGGGCAGGACAGGGGTGTGGCACCCCTATTCCCCCTAGGACAAGGGTGTGGTGCCCTTGTCCTTGCCCTATTTTGGCCCCCCTCCATTCAAAATTTTTATTGAGCTTTGCAATTTGGAAAGAGAGAAAAGTTTCCCTATGTCGGCCTATAACAAAAAATCAGTCAATTAACCCTAATTCATGAATATATAAGATGAATTTTTCCCCTCCTATTGATATATGAGTTCAATAAGTGGAAATTGTGATTCTAAGAGAAATAAAGCATTCAAGCATCCATTGAGCATCTCAAGTCTCCTTTTAAGGCTAGGTGTTGCATTCAAGTCAAGGATTCAACCATTAAAGTGGAGATCTCTTTTGACATTCAATCCTACATATTATTTCAATCAACCTTATCAACATTTCAATTGCATCCTCCCTTGAGGTGAATTCTATTTCAGTCATTTACTTCCATTTACTTGCAAGTACTTTTCATCATTTGGTTAATTCCAAAACTGGGGTTTGACCTAAAGGAAAACCCCTAATCCCAACAACATTTCCTCTCTTTTCTGTGTGTAGGTTGTAGGTGCGCAACTGTATTTGCAGATTTGAACTTCATTTTCAGAGGTGGAAAAACCCTTTTCGACGCATGGATTTTTTGAAGGACTGAGTACACTTTCAACATAGTCCCGACAAATTTCACCTAAATTTATAGGGGAGCTTTGTCTCGGCCTTTTACTGTTGATTATGTTGGCATTCTACACTCTTACGAGGATAGTTGATGTTGTCATTGATGGAAACCAACTGGAAAACATTTGTCAACCCATCGACAGTTACCGACAATGGACTTCTACATACAGTGGCAGGCACTTCACCAGTAGCGACAATAATGCATACCGACACTCGGGACGACATGGAATAAACTTTGTTTATTATTTTATATTATAATTATCTTTTGTAAAAGATGACATGGCATATTGTAAAAGACTCATATATATGCATGAGATCTTATAGGTCATTTTGTAAGAGAGTGAGGATGATATTTGTGATATAGTTGATAGTGAAGGTTTTTGGTAATAGACTGAGCTTAAACCGGTACCAAACCTGGCATAGTTGATGCTGATCTGAAGCAGTACATTGTATTGGATTTTGATAATCCATTTTGTAAGTCAGTGTGACTTCTGTTTTGTGATTGAGTAGTGAGCTCTAGGCTGCTAGCCTTCTTGCATGTGGAGGCCCCTCATTGTAAGTAATATTTATTCATTGGCTAGTGAGTGAATATTGTGGGTCACAAATCCCACTGAGGTTTTTCCCACACTGGGTTTCCTTGTTAAATATCTTGTGTTATGGTGTGTCTCTATGTTGTCTCTATTATTCTTATTTGCTGCATTAATTCTTATTTACCGGTACATTATTTTGGGATACAAAGTTCTTAATAAGTTTAAATATTCTGCTAACCGGTTAGACACTGATTCACCCCCCCCCTCTTAGTGTCTTTGGGACTGTCATTGATTCTAACAGATTCTAGGTGCATAGCTTTATCCTGCATTTCTATCTTGAGTTATAATCATTTCTTTGTCGCTTTCACACTTAGTCTTAATCACATAAGTCAACTTATCCATTCTAAAAGAGGGGTTACTTTCATCTTCCAAAATCATTGTCAATTCACTTAGCATTCAATCTCTCTATTGAGGTTGGATCTAGTGAATTATTCCCCCTCTTTTAAATGTAATGTTTGGGAGATGTTGAGGAGAATCTTTTGTGAAACTTTTGCTCCTTCTCTTGAGGAGAGAAAATATTTCCTCTTTATTTCTTCATCACTCTTTTTCACCCACTACAATCTCTATCTCCCCTCTCCCTCCCTCCTTCCTTCTCGTTTCTCTCTATCTCACCTATCTCTCTCCTTTCTCTCCCTCTTTGTAAATACCTCTTTCTTGAATTATATTTATCTCCCCTTTCCCTCTCTCTACATACATCTCCCCGCCTCCCACCCTCTCCACTTCTCTCTATCCCCTCTCTACTTCACTCTCCCTCTCTCCAAGGATAACTTTAAGAAGCCACCCCCCCGAGCAAAAGTGTAAAATCCTAGCGAATCAGACATTATTTTTTGGGGGAAATTTTCATATTGATGGCAAAAAAAAATTCAAAGTAGGAAAAAAAATTATTTTGTATTGGCAATTTTTTCCTAGGGTACAAAAATTACATAAAATTCTTGTGAATAATACCTTGTTCTATGGAGAAAATATATATTGTAGGAGGTGAATATTTTTTCGTTTACAGGAAAAAACATATAATTGTATGGGCGAAAATTTTTAGTCCAAAAGAAAAATTATTTAAGTGTATTGGCAATTTTTATCCACCGCTTGAAAATTATTTAATTTGTTTGGCTAATATTTTGTTATTATGAAAAAATATATATTTTATTGGTGATTTCATGAATTCATTACCATTAATAGACAAGGCACATCACATCACATCAGTACATCACATTGAGTCTAGACTCTGCATGGCGTATCAATAAGCACAACCTCTTTGACACGTGAAGGGTGACATGTACCTAAAATCCATCAATAATTATAAACTGTTCAATGATCATAGATCAATGGCTGAAGTTTTATTTTGGTCCAACTTTCTGAAGAGAACGTAGTTCAACAGAAAGTGCCAGGAGTGGAATTGGATTCAATAGACACATATCAAATGTCACTGTCGATAATGTTGGTCATTTAATATATGTCTAGTCACTAACTGCAATCCACTATGTCCCCACGACTTCCAATGTGGTACTTGGTACTAGTTTATAGTTGTTTCCAATTTCACACACTCGTGCATTTATGGGAAAGATTTGCAGAGATATACGAAAGATTTAAAAAAAATTAAAGAAATTAATATGGTTAGAGAAGAAATTATTACAATCAAGAGCTTCACCTATTTATATATGATCTCTGCTTCTTTCATCTTCAATTAGCCTTTGGTAGATAAATCATTGGAGCTCACAGTATTTAAATTCTGCCTCTAGTTTAGGTCTATAGGATCAGGCTGTTTAATTTGGTAATCTGATTTCTCAAGATGGACACTCCTATATGCTTGATAAGCATTTATACGGAGGACCAGAGGGCCTTTTTGGGTTCTGTTAGAGACCCCCCTCCAATCAGTCTGCAAGGAGATTGGGATGTTCACTAATGAGGTTGTGAGGATGGTGTTGGGTAGATACTTTCTGCATAATGAAAATAGATACCGTGTTAACACGGACGTTATGTCTTGGTTCTTGGCATCTCTTCTGGACCTTGGAGGAGACAAGGTGGATATGTTGATGTTGTTAAGGAAGATGTTTAAAGAAGACTTCCTTGGAGATGACATTACTGTTGTCGTCTTTGTAGAAGTAGGGGTGGGGATCCCTTAGGTGAATGAATTAACCAAGCTTCTTCTCCCTGACCAAATAGTGTCAGTGGCTAGGCAGCCATTTCTTTTGAACCTGAATGTGGAGCAGTTGATGTGTCATAGGAAATGGGCGCAAATTGGTAGGGACTTTCTCCGGAAATGGTTCCTCCTGGATGACTTTCCAAACTACAATGGGCTTGAATAATTCTCATAGCTTATAATGTCTGAAGAATTCTACATGGAGGGAGGGGGAGATTCTTACAGTAAACCATCAATGTGTCCACTACCTATGCCCTAACCCCGACCCCCTAGTAGTTTTGTTTTTTTGGCTATATCCTCATAACCTCACAGTCTCACTCATTTTGGCTTTAAAGTTTTTGAGGGACTCAAGTCTCAGACATGTAAAAATTATACATTTCCGAAACATAAATATTAATGATAATTTTGCAAATGCTTTTTGTCTGTGAGATAAGTTATTTCAATATTTTGTTAAACAATGAAAATAAATTTAATATTGTGATCTTTTTTATGCAATGTTTCTTCCTCTATATTTAATATATTAAAAAAAATTCAATTCATTCCATTAATTATTTGTACATTGATTATCGTTGATAATAATTTTATAAATATAAAAAAAAAGATGTTTATCTTGCGAAAAACAAGTGAATTAAAAGTCCAACTTGTTGTTGAATTTTTGAACTAGTGCATGCGGACGAATGATAAACATGTTTTGCAAACTTCTAACGAAAGACTTCCATAAATGATAAACATTTAAATAAGTATAGTTAAATTCTAAATTTGGAATTGTATACTTAATTAAATTTAATAAGTTTTATTTCGATAGAAGTTGAAAAAGATTAAAAAGTCTTCAAAACCATTCTCAAAAAGTGACTCATGTCTGTTGATGTGGCTGAAAAATGGCAAAAGTCATGGGACCCACGACAACTGACAATAGATACCATTGATTAACATTTGGTGTCTTTAGGGAGGCAATGGGTTGAGAAGCAAGTTCACGAGCCTTAGCAAACTCCATGATGTCTCCATCGATATTCTCTTGTACAATGGTTTCTTTTAGTTTTAGTTGAGGGTTGTGAAGGTTTAGGATCAATAGGCATAGGCTTCTTCTTTTCTTTTAAATGACGATGAATATGAGAAGGTCTACTACACTGAAAAATAGGAGATGTTGGATGCTTTCCTTTGTAAGATGTAGGAGGCAGTATTGCAACATATAAAGGAGGAATATAAGGTGTAGGAAGGAGACCGGGTCCATCATGAGGAGGAGGAATATGTCTAGGATCTCTAGGCTTACTCAAAGATAAGATTATATCATTCTTCCATTTTTGATAAGATTGAAAAAAAGCATCACTTCGAGTCTTCAGAGGTTCAAATTATTTAGGCTAAAAGTAACCAAGATTAACATCTCCATGCCTCACCGTGGGTTGGTACATGCTATGATTTGTAGTTACGATTTTGTCATTATGAAGAAATTTAAGACATTTATGAATGGTAGATGGGATCGCTTTCATGGAAGAGAACCAAGGATGTCCCAACTTCACACAAAATTGATCTGATGTAGGAATGATAGAAAAAATGACATCTAAGCACTTAGTACCAAACTTAATGGGAAGAGTAATAGAACCTATAGTAGGACAAGAGAAACCATCAAAGATCTTAACCACTAAATTAAATTTATCATATGTTACTTCATGCAATTGTAAAGTATAAAGATATTCTTAAGTTATTACATTCACTATACATGTTGGATCAATGAGAACACCTTGTGAGAGCATGTCTTTGATCTTTGTAGTGATATATAGTGGGCCACCAGGTGCTTCAATAGTCTCACTAGGATCAAAGGTAATGCACAAGTCCTTAGGAGGTGCAGGTTTATCAATAAGATTCACCATATTATTAGACTAAAGGCCAAGGTCATTAGAAGAAAATTCAAGATTCTCAAACTCAATTAGAAACCATTGGATGAGCACAGATCAACGGCTTAAGGTGGATTTCGGCCCGAATGTGGGAAGTAAACACATTTGTGAGAACTTCACCCAGAATTGAATGTTTTACATTTAATTAACTATAATTAAGTCTATAAAGCTCTATTTTGGGCAAAAGTTGAAATGGATTAAAATGACTTCAAAAACAATGCGGAAAAGTGACTCGAGTTTGGTGACATGCCCGAAAAATGGCAAAAGTCATGGGACCCATGACAACTGACAACATATACCATCATGTGTTGGATGAGCACAAATCAACGACTTAGGGTGGATTTTTGCCCAAATGTGGGAAGTAAACACATTTGTGAAAACTTCTCTCAGAATTGAATGTTTTACATTTAATTAACTATAATTAAGTCTATAAAGCTCTATTTCGAGCGGAAGTTGAAACAGATTAAAAAGACTTCAACAACAATGTAGAAAAGTGACTTGAGTCTGGTGACGTGCTCAAAAAATGGCAAAAGTCATGGGACTCGCGACAACTGAATATAGATACCATCATCTATTGGATGAGCACAGATCAACGACTTAGGGTGAATTTCAGCCCGAATGTGGGAAGTAAACACATTTGTGAGAACTTCGCCCAGAATTGAACGCTTTACATTTAATTAACTATAATTAAGTCTATAAAGCTCTATTTCGGGCAAAAGTTGAAAAGGATTAAAAAGACTTAAAAAATAGTTTGAAAAAGTGACTCGAGTGTGGTGACATGCCCAAAAAATGGCAAAAGTCATGGGACCCGTGACAACTAACAACATATACCATCGTCCATTGGATGAGCACAAATCAATGACTTAGGGTGGATTTCGGCCCGAATTGGGAAGTAAACACATTTTTTAGAACTTGACCCGGAATTGAACGTTTTACATTTAATTATCTATAATTAAGCTCTATTTCGAGTGGAAGTTGAAAAGGATTAAAAAGACTTAAAAAATAGTTTGGAAAAGTGACTTGTCACTCGAGTCTGGTGATGTGTTCACTATCCTCAGAATTTAGACTGAAGCAATGAATGTTTTGTCCTTCGGCGGCGAATAGATATTAATAATAATTTATAAAATCACAATGAGATTCTAGATATTTTGCCCTTTAGGTATTACTTTTGTACTTTTTAGTGTTTTCAAAATAAGTGACTCATAAATTATAATCGTATTTCATTTCATGGACAAACCAACAAATCGAGGGAGATTCAGAAATAACTACTAGATTGAGGAATGCAAGTTGCAACAGAGTTTGTCTGTGCCAATCTAGTGAAATAGAAATTTCGGGTAAAATCTACAACACCTACATCTCGCATTTTTTTACTTTTTTAAATCTCGTGGTTCAATTTGAGGGTTAGCATTTTCAGGCTTGTATCTATCATTATTTTGAATTATTAACAATAACGGGGATGGGGAAACCGGGAAGCGGTAGTTCAACATGAAGCCGAGTGAAAAAAAATAGACCTAACCAAACTAGTTAAAACACCAGGTTTCACTGATGAATACCATGATATTTATGACCTTGCTATCCATAGTGAAAAGTGTATCGTAGATATTAGATATGCATTGTCTAATAAGGCGGCAGATCCAAGCAGGGCAAAATTTATTATTTTCAACATAATGTTAAAACAAAGAACAAATAAAATCGCATCGTGGGATGCTAGATTGGGAAGCATGGTGTTACCTGAAGTATTCCCTTGCCCTGAATTTGTCATGGTCTAAGACACCAAAAATTATGATGAAGATAAAAAAGAAATTGTCAATAAAAATACAAAAGAGGAAATTCTATCCATAAACGTGGGAGAATTTGCTCGTTTGTTGAACCTAGGGTTGAAGCACAAAACTCAAATGTCCACATTGACCTAGGAAAGCTGATAGAGAATTATAAGAGTCTCGATCCAAGTCATAGAGATTCATTTATTAGAGCTCTAATAATGTGTGTTACTCTGTTAGATTGAAATCATAAGCCTCCTTATGATTCTAACATTTTTTTTCCATGGGTTCGGGATACTATTTCCTTGCTAACATTTTGCCTAGGATTGGAAAATGATAGGTAAGTGGGTGCTAGCCTTCTTGAAATAGTTTTTAATATCCATTGTGTAAGTCAACCAGTAAGATATAATTTTGTTGAGCACATTTTTCAATCCATGCAAAAACAATTACTAATGATCAAAAAAGGTTCTTGTAAGACATTTAGGTTCTCATCCTACTTGTGCTATCTCCTTCTATCCAAGTATCGTGCAATATTCGAGACCAACAATGTTCACATTGTGAACTATAAGATTGATGAGAAGACTCGGAACAAAACAAAGTGTCCAATATATGAATGGACACCAAAGATAAGGATGCATGATAACAGAAAGAACTACAACCATTTTTTAGACTTCTTTTTGGCACCAATGTATAATGAAATTACAAGCACTCCAATGCCTAGATTGCATGTGTTTTGTAGAGATTGCATTCAACTCAAAAGTCAAACACAATTGGTTGACTGGTTATTAGTGGAAGAATACACTGTGTTAAGGTTTTACGGATCAGCAGTAAAACCCTACACACTTCCAATACATGTGACAGAGAGGGTATTTGCATTGGAATATGTATGACAGTTGGAGAGCACGGATAGGCACTTCCATGGTCAACAAAAGAAGAGCACATTTCCTTCCTTTCCTTTCTCATGTGGAGGGTTCACATTTGAGGGAAAAGAATTCAATGTGGTACATGAATTTTTGATAGTTTTTAGCTTTGGTGATGAGGGTCTCTAGTAGTATGATCCAATCAATTTAGTTCAAGCAAGGCTTAAGAAAAATGGGAACTCTCCAGCGTTATATCAACATGAAAGTAAACCATTGCTAGAAAAGCTTAGAAACATGGACTCCTGGGATGAGGTAAAAAAAGAGATGGAGAAAATTACCATTGACAATAACATTTTAATAAAAGAATTGACATCATAAGTTATGGCATTGCACACACACAGGACAACAGAGGAGGGCATCCAAAATAGAAGGTCCTACAATTTCTACCCAAAAACTGCTAATCCATCTAACAAATCTATTCCCAAAACAATTCTACAAGAATGTAAAGACAGTTATTGGACTCAAACCAAAATAAATGATTTTTGGACTATGAGGAAGAATCTTGATGTACCAAAGACCAGTGTAGAATTTGAGTCCAATGATGAGGATGAAGAGTTTAGCAAATTGTGGAATATGGAGCATCCCACAACAACATATGATAGGAGTGAAGATGAAAATGAGTATGAGGTTGAGCCCACTCCAACAACTACTACAATCCCTAAAATATTAGGTGGAGTCAATGAGTCCATGAAAGAAAAATATAGCAAAGGGGCAAACATTCTGGAAAAAATGGGTTTTTAAGGTGGTGGTCTAGGTTCCAGAGGAGAAGGAATTTGGTATCCACCTGAGGTACAACTTCCATTAGATTCAAAATCAAAAGATCATTTTAAACCACTCATTGGACTTGATTCTTCAGATTCATCATGGAAACATACTACTCATTACCCTCAGGGGCCACCTGCATTTGTTTCAAGTTCAAATCCACAACCACCACCACATCATGGTATTCCCATTGGTGGTGAATCAAGTATCGCTTCCACTGGTGGGGAATCTGGGGATAGTATTCCTATTAGTGTTCAGTCAAGTGCCACTATGATTGGCGGGGTTGGCATGGGTACTACTACTGATACTAGTTGTCTTGGTGTTGGATAAGTGCAACAACAAAATATCGCTCGCAAGAGGCCACTAGTGGTAGATACTCATACTATTCAAAATCCTATATCAAGTGTCACTGACACTACAAATCTATCATTTTTAGCTTCAGATCAGACCCCTCAAAAGACTATAAAAACTACACATGAAAGTGACGGGACAGGATCAAGAATGGTTGTTGGTACTCCTCGCAATGCATTAGTTAAAACCACATGCATAGGTAGAACTGGAGCCTCTACTATTTCACCTTTTAAACATTCAATCGCTTCAACAAGCCCATATTTTCAATTTCATGATTACTATGAAAAATTTGAACACACAACAAATGCAGATAAAGAAAAAAAAGAGCATTGAATAGGATCCTGACTGAAGTTTTAGACAAACAACCTGCAAGGAATAGGGTATTTCCATCATATGACCCACACAAAGATATGATGGAGTTCATGGTTGTTATGCCCCCAACTAAAGATAAAAATCCACCACAGAGTTAGATAGATCCCTCTGAATTTCAAGTTAGCACCCTCCAAATGGATTTTCCAAAGTACAAAATGTGGACAAAATTAGTGTGTCAAAAAGGACTAATGAAGTGGTCTACACTTCACTACTAAAGGTGGAGAGAGAGAAAAATAAACTGGAGAAACAAATAGAAAAGTTACAGGTAGACCTAGCAAAGGAAAAATCAAAGAGAAAAGCAACAAATAACAAGTGCAATGATTTACAGAAAAGGATAAAAAATTTGGGCTTTGTAGTAGAAATTGTAGAGCAAGAAAAGATGGATCCAAAATTGACGGACCTAAGTGAAAAACTGGCTATAAGCAGTAAAAAAATTGATGAGGAAAGAGACAGTTTTAAAAAATTATACAAAATTTATGAGTCTGTTGTTGCCAAAATAAGAAAAATATAGGACCTATTGGATCATGAGAAGGAAAAAGAAAAACATTTGGAAGAGGAAGTAGAGGAAGAAAGAAAAAAATGTGCACAAATGAAAGAAGACCTGCACAATGCAAATGATAAAATTAAAACTTCGGAGGATAGATTGAAAGATAATATAAAAAATACAACGAAGTATATACAAGATAACATTTGGGGGCAAATAATGCAGAGGAGTGACAAGTTGTGTGAATGGTTTGAATTGAATGAAAGTCTGAGATTAATTTATATGAAAATTAAAGGGCACATTGAGAAGAGCATACATGTTTATTCAAAAGAGGATATGGCAAAATAGATTTTGCAAGTAGTCTACAGTACCAGTGACAGCTATTTGGCATCCAAGGGAATTAACAGTTGCATTGATTCCACTGTTAAGACATCATTTATCCTTCAAAAATGCTAGAAACTAAGGGAAACATCAGAAGCTATGGATAAATGTGGCAAAAAGATATTGAAGCTACCAGAAAAGACAACTACTTTGATTAAACTTGATTTGTCTAAGACTGTTGACCCATCAAATAAATTCATTGAAAAAGAAGCTTAAAAAAAACATGGAGATAAAAATGAAGTTTGATTTAGACTTGCTTCCTAAGAACTCAACTCCCGAAAGCTTTCTGGAATTCATCCAACCATTTACAACTCTGAATGCGGTATTGAATGAAACAGTGATATCAAATCACTCTTCTAAATATGGATTGTTGATGAAGTTGCAGTCGACTTTCCATAGTTTAAAGAATATTGACCTTCCATCAGACGAAGAGTGGAGCACGCTATAAAAATTGGCACATTAATCTTAAGAATCATAGTATGTATTGCATAGTTTTCTGCTTTTACTCTTAATTTCAAGGTTTTATATTTTTTCTGTTTGGAATTTGGAATCGTTTGAAATAGCTCTATTTTAAGAATGGGAAAAACCCAACACTCGCTATTGCTAATCCAACCTATGAATCTATGATGCACAATGCAAACCTTCAGCCTGTAAATTTGTATTCTCAAATTCTCCCAAGTTTTAACATTTCTACATTTCTCTATTTCTGATTACTAGGTTTTAGGCACTGCTATTATCTATATTTAATTTGTCATGGCTTGAATTAATATTTAATTTTGAACTCTATTTTTTGAACAGGAGACATCAGACATGTAGCAGTTGTTAAATTGCTAATTTGGCATGTGATGGCCATGTAAATTTGTGCTGAGTTTTTTATTTTGATGTTGAGTCTTCACATGTTGCAAATCGACCTAAAGCTATTGTTGCTCCCTTATTTCTATAAAAGGGAATTCAGGGTCATTTGCAAAGGGTTCTGAAAGTTTATATTGACTTTTGCATGGAGAATCACACAGAGTGGTGTACTGAATGAATTGTATCATATGACTATATTTTGAAAGAATTAATGAAAATCTAAGTTCTCAATATGTCTAAATAAATATCTCTCTGTCAATAAACACATTATGATATTTTACTATGCTATTTTAAATCTGGAAATAGAAAGTTGAAAATACAATTTCAAATCAATATTAAATTCTAATTAGAAAAAGTTGATAGACTCATAAAATATCATCAAGTTATCAACCTTAATAATATTCTTTTCCAATATGAATGATGAGATACAGTAGTAAGATTAATAAATACCAAACTCTTACAGTTTCCATTCATCCTCATCAAATTCAGAGCTTTCTTGATTCTTGTATGAGTTTTCTTCACTCTGAGTTTGCATATCTTCATTGAACTGCATCTCAGTGCTACCAATAGGTCTAGTACATGAGTCAATAGTCCCACTGGCACTTTGGTTTCAAGTGTTTCCCAAACCTCTTCTTTCACATTTGGACCTCCAGATTTGCAGTGCCCTATCATAAGGAAAAGTGTGGACATCATACCTAGATGTATAGAGCCTCAAGCAATTTTCCAATTTTCTGTCTAGTTTGTTTCTTAGCTTTGATTTTAGGAACCCCAAAGCACTGAAAACTCTCTCATCTTCCACTGAACCTGATATCATGGTAAGACATAAATCAAAAAACTTCAAATATTCTGGCATTGAATCACGCAATGCTTCATTCTCAGTTATATATTTCCAAAACCTTGTTACTGATCCCTCTTCGCGAGGGTTCTCCATTCTGCCATATTGTTCCCTCATAGTGTATGCAAAACAAGATGATTTCTCTCTAAGATGAGTTTTGTCTAATATTCCATTTATAGTTACTCCATTCAATTCTTTGGATATGCAAAATTGTTTTATCAAATTCAGTAGCTTACTTTGAAAATCAGCTGCACTATTGAGGCTCCAATATTGAGGAACACAATAGACATGTCTTTGAGTAGGTTGTTAGGAAGGAATCTTCTTTTAATTTGTGAGGAAGTATCATAGGCAATTTTCTTCACAGAAGTAGTTATAGACTCAACAATATTGTCAAAATCTTCCCTTGTAACTCTTGCTAGTTTCTTCCTGGGACGCTTTCCTGGTTCCTCGGGGACAACCATGGCATAGAAGTGCATTGGTATCTCAACTCCCTGTACATTGGCACATACATCCCCATTTGCACTGATTTGTAAAAAGTTATCAGGATTGTTCAAATTTGTGAGTGTCTGCCACTTAACAAATTTTTCATCAAATAGTGTTGGTTGATTTCGATAGATATTGTCGAGGGTCATGCATGTCATCTTACGCAGTCCAACATATTTTGCAATATATAGAGCTCTTTTTTGGGCAGCCTTCATAATATTTATCATTTCCTCTAGCATGGGCAGAAGAGCTACTAAAGTTAAGAGTGTCTCTAGATTACTTAACCTCTGAAGAAGGTTAGGAAATTTTGGTTGCTCTGGTTCGTCGATATTTGTGTGAAATAGTCCAATCAAGGATGGATATTATGAAAAAAATCGATGCCCTGGACCATCCAAAGAGATCCATCTAGTATCATTATCCCTAAGAAGCTTGTTCCCATCAGTTATTCCATCAACAAAGTGTTGAAATTCCATAAATCACTTGGGACTTTGACATAAGTGTGAGTATATCTCTCTGATTAAAATTTTAATTTTTTTTACCGAAGCATACTTTCTCACAATTCCAAAAGCTAGATTCATTTTGTGATCCATGCAGTGAATTGTAGTAATGTACGGTGCAAATGAAGTTTCAATCTTTGTACAAAGATTGTTCATGTGACCTTGCATTACTGAAGCTCCATCTGCTCCAACACACACCAATTTTTTGGCAACTGTCATGTCATCCATACCTCCATATTCAATTAAACTTCTCTTTACTGGTTGAAATAATTTTTTTGTTGTAGCACTCTCCTTCATTTTAGCAACAGATAGCAGATGAGGTTGGCAGACATGATTCTGTATAGTATAAACATGCATGCATACCCATGAAGTATTGTCTACTACCATAACTTCATCTAAAGAAAATGCAATAAAGTTTGACTCTCTTTATTTTTTCCTTTACATCTTCTTTTTCAACTGTAAAGCGGAAAATAATCGAACCCTAGTTGCTCTCCCCTCTTCCAACTCCAAGGAGACAGAAGGGAGGTCACTAGGGTTGGCAGTTTTCACTTGGGGAAGACTTTACATTCAAAAGAGGGGTTGAAACCCACAAGATCCAATCCCACACAATGCAAGATTGGATTCTAAATGAGTTTCAAGGGTTATGACAACAAGGCTACCCTCTTTTGTAAAGAATGTGGATAGAATGATTAAGCTAGGAATGCATCAAAAGTGAGAAAGATTCACTTATAAACAGAGATAGGAATATAGGATGAAGCTGCAGACCTGGATTTAGCAGTAAAATGTCGATACGGCGCTGTCCTGCAAATTTGAGCAAAAGTTGACAGGATGATGGCGCCCGGCGTGCACATGGTCCTCCGAAAAATCCGCGAAACGAAGGGGGATCTGTTCGTCTCTGCACAAGGATTCCAGATCTTCAATTTTAGCCGCGTACCTGCAACCTACACACAGAAAAGCGAAGACGATTGGGGGGTAGGGATTAGGGGTTTGCCCTTAGGTCAAACCCCGATTTTGGAATTAACCAAGAAATGAGAAATGCTGTAAATGTAAATGTCTGTAATGTAAAACAAGTACTAGTACCTTGTTGTAAGGATGTTTGTATCCTTATATGCGAAGGTATAGATGTTGTATGTTGTATGTTGTATGTAGTAAGTGATCTCCTCTTCAATGGTTGAATCCTTGTCTTGAATGCAATACTTAGCCTTGAATGGAGACTTAGAATGATCAATTGCTTGAAGGATTACTTGAATGCTTGAATATTTGAGTATCGTTTCCATGCCTTTTCCATCTATCCAAATGGGAGAGGAAAATGTAGTTTATATACTTGTCAATTAGGGCTGATAGACTGATTTTCCCAACCTTAGGTCGACCAGGAAACAATATTTTCCAATTTGCAAACAAAAAGACCCAAAGCCCCATAGGAGACCGGGCCCAAAATAGGGCCAGGGACCAGGGCGCTGGGTGCCCTGGTCCTGAAGGACTAGGGCGCTGGGCGCTCTGGTCCCACCTCCCGGGACAGCAGGGTGCAAGGAGGGATCAGGCCAGGGTGCAAGAAAATGCAATTTTTGGTGTCATAAACAGGTTTCGGGGTCTCCATTCACGTTCAGTGTTGCGTCGCCATCATGAAGACCGAAATGCAGTCAAAATTGCAAGTGTCACAATTTTAGGATGCTACATTTAGCCCCCACTTTAGCGGGAGTATAGGCGTACGCTCATACTTTCGATAAAGTACAAGGAAACAACATTGAAAGACTTTCACCACGTCAAGGAGGCAAGACACACCAAGCCCCCAGTGGACTAAGGATCTTACGACTTCGATTGACAAAGTAAAAGGGAAGATCATGAGGGAGAACCATGACTGTCAGTAGTAAGGTTCCCTCACTATGAGTCATGCAAGAGAAATACCAAAAATTTTCAAGGCAAAGCTAAGTTCACCAAGAAATTTTCAAGTATCCTGAAGGGATAGACGGGGTGTATGCCCCCCTACGTTAAAGCGATCACACACGCCTCAACGGGGGTGATTGCTTTAAGGTAGTGATACACATAAGAAATGAGAAGGGAAAGGAGCACGCTATCGCAAGGATTTAGCCCCCAAGTGTGAGATAAACCCAAGGATAATAGACACAAAACACAAAGCACGAGGTGACTTCGCTTTCCTTGGGGTCAGTATGCTGTATGATAATTCATGTATATCATATGTATGTATGCATAATTGTTCTTCATTCCCCAATCAAGGAAGGTCACCTAGAAGAAGGGAACACATGTGTCTTTTGAGTCAACATGAGAGAGACCAAAAGAGATCTCAATGCTTTGCATCGTCCTCAAGTAGACCACACTAAGGACAACAAATAGAAGAATGAGAATAACATATAGAAGAAGTAACAAAAGAGAGGAGGAGAGAATCTGCTATGCTAATGTAACTAGTCTAGCATGTCATCTACCCCCCGATCTTGCTGATCAATGTTTCGGGAAGGCAGGGAACACGCTAGAGGAGGAACATCCAACACAGCAGATGGAGCTATCACAAGATCCAAACAAGGGCTATGTTCATGTTCCAAGCCACGTTGTTCTTGTCTAGGAGCTAGGATAAGTGCTTTAGAAAATTCGTTAGATAGATGGTTATCAATATCAACAAGTTCATATTCACTATTAGAAGTAAGAGAAGTAACATTTTCATCTATAGCATCATCAAGATTTATAAAAATAGGATCTTTAACTCGCATAGGATCAAGACCATCATGCATCTTATGTTTAAGAGATTTTGGCTCAATTTCTGGTTGAGGAGAAAATTGAATAATGCTTGTTGAAGGTGTTTTTGGAGATTGTAAAGTTTGAGAAGCGGTTGCTTGAGCTCTAAGATGACACTTTCGTCGGTGTTCACGTGCAGAACGATTTCGTCTAGTCTTAGTAGGAAGTGGAGAAGATTAAGGAGGAGGAATGTTCTCATCCTTATCACTTGGGTGTTTAGGTTGTGATCTCTTTGGTTGGATAATAGGAGAAGAGGAAGGTCTCTTCTCTCTATAAAAGGAAGGAGGAGGAACTGCTCCATATAAAGGAGGAATATTTGGTTTAGGAAGGAGACCAAGTCCATCATGACGAGGAGGTATAGGTCTACTCTTAGAAAGTTTATTAGGCATAGACATAGTTACATCCATAGGGATGTGTTGGGAATCTTCTTGAGGAAAGACATTAGTTTTATCTTTCAAAGGAAGAACTTCCTTCTCAAGAACGATAGGAATATCAAGTTTGGGTGTCCTAGGTTCACTTAGAGATAGGATCATATCCGTTTTCCACTTTTGATAAGATTTGAAAAGATGATCACTTCATGGAGGAAGAGATTGGAATTGTTTAGGCCAAAAATAATCAATAGGAATGCTAGAAGTTCTTTCAGCTGGTTTAAAGAGACTATGATTGACAGTAACAACTTCACCATTATGGGGAAATTTCAAACATTTGTGAATAGAAGAAGCAATAGCTTTCATGGAAGATAGCCAAGGATAGCCTAGCTTCACACGAAATTGTTCGGAAGAAGGAATAATAGCAAAGTTCACATCAAGGGATTTGTTATGGACCTCAATAGGTAATGTAATAGAACCAATTGCAAGAGAAGAAAATGCATCAAATAATTTCACAATCACATCTGTTTTGTCATATATCACTTGATTCAATTGCAAAGTAAAGAGAAATATAACATTAACCATGCACGAAGGGTCAATAAGCACTCCACGACAAGGTGTATTCTTGACTTTTGCAACTATGTATAAAGGACCATCAGGTGCCCTGATAGTTTCACTAGAATCAAATGTGATGGAAGGTTCTTTAGGGTTTTCTTGCTGCTCTACAAAGTTAATCACATTCGGAGTCATAGACACAAGACCATCAGATGAGAGAGAGGAATCATCAGCCTCAATCGCATTAGAGGTATGAGAAGGTAATGGATCAGTAAAAATCTGAAGATTTTGGTTGGGAGGAGCTACAGATGTGTTGCCTTTATCATTCACTCCGGAAACAGAGATAGTACTATTATAAAT
This sequence comes from Cryptomeria japonica, assembly GCF_030272615.1. Lineage (NCBI taxonomy): Eukaryota > Viridiplantae > Streptophyta > Pinopsida > Cupressales > Cupressaceae > Cryptomeria > Cryptomeria japonica. The sequence goes on from NC_081407.1 coordinate 122,619,818, forward strand.
CAAATCTTGAATTTTACCCTTTAAAGCAAAACATTTTTCAGTATCATGCCCAGGTTGACGATGAAATTGACAAAAAGATTTGTTATCAAAATAGGGTGAAGTAATCTTTGTAGGATCAATTTGCCTTATAGGAGGAAGAGTAAGCACATTTTGTTCCAATAACTTATTCATAATACTATGCAATGATTCATTCAAAGGAGTAAACTTTCTTTCTTTCTTGAAAAACTTAGAAATAGAAGGCACACCTGATGCTGCATTCACATTGTTGTTGATGATGTTTTCATTGAATTTGATGGAATCTCTGTTCGGTTTAAACTTTCCAAATGGTTGTTGACTGCTATCACCCTTATCACTCGGAGCCATAGGATGTGATTGTTCCATTTGACTCACAGTCAGTTGATAATTGTGAAGAGTTGCACACAACTGTTGGAAAGAAGTAAACTCAGAAAATAGAAGTTTGTCTCGAATATCTTTCTGTAAATTAGAAATAAAGATTCTTTGAATATCATTGTTAGGCACTGGAAAAGAAATTTGAGCATACAAATGCTTATATCTACCAATGAAATCAGTCACTTTTTCTTTAACACCTTGTTTACAATGCATTAAATCAATCAAAGTAACTTTAGGACTTATATTGTTTTGAAATTGTTGAATGAAAGCATTTGCAAGTTGTTTGAAAGAAGTAATAGAATAAGAAGGCAACGAGCAATACCATTGTAGGGCTTTATCTCTGAATGTTCTAGTGAACAGTTTTGCAAGCAACCTTTGGTCATAAGCAAAATTAGTACATATTGTTTGAAAAGTCTTAACATGTGTTAGAGGATCACCTTTACCATTATAAAGCTCCAAATGCGGGATTTCAACATGTTTAGGAGGGATAGCTCGAACAATGTCAAGAGAAAGTGGGCTCGCAACATCAAATGTGGGCACACTAAACTTAGATTGATTCATAGAGCCAATTTGTTGCTGTAAAGAAGAGACAGTTTGTGCAAGATTGTTAATGGTCGCTTCAGTTGAAGAATTCATGTTAGATGTGTTTGATTGAGATGGAGGTGTTATGTTATTGAAAGAAGGTAAAGAGTAAGGTAGTGGGACACTATGATAGTTAGTCATAGGAGATGATTGGACAGGAGGAACACTACAAGGAGGAATGGAATGGTTGAATGAATTGCCCCCTTGCGTCATGTTCATTTGTGAAGATGTAATAGGGACACTCATTGAAGGAATGAATGAAGAAGTCGGATTGAATGAAGGAAGAGGGTTAATTGAAGAAGAGGGATTGCCCCCATGACTAGTGATCACAGGAGGAATATCTTGTATAGAAGTGGTCATTATGTTTGATGTAAAGGTAGGTATGCTAGCAATAGAAGTTGTCAAAGGAATAGAATGATTGACTTGAGTAGGAGGTTGTGTATAACCTAAAGTTTCAGCACAACTCTTCATAGGCATCACATTTGAATCCACAATGTGTGCAATACCACGCAAAATATCAATTCCATTCTTATCACTTTGAAGCATATGTTTTAGACCCTCAATTAAAGGAAGAGCTTGACTATCAGGGTATTCTTGAGACATCCATTGTCGAAACTCGTCAAATTGGCTATCCAATTTTGAAAGTTGTTCAACAGAAACCTCATGGAGAGCTTCTTCATCATTAGGAGGATTAGAGGAATTACCCATGTCCTCGTTAAAAAGGCTATTCAAATTAGGTTCCATCTCTTCAGTAATTAAACCTTGGATAGACTTAATTCTAAGGCTTCGTCTAACGGGAATAGTGTAAATAGGGCTTATTGTTGTAAAACTCATGCACTAGAGAGGGAGAGAAAATTTTGAATTTAGAGGTAGCAAATTTCAGTAAAATCAACCAATCTCCTAGATTTAGGCTGTTAAATGCAATCACGACAATCTCCCAAAATTTCAGAAAAAATGTTAGGGACCGTGGCGCTCGGAGTGCACACCGTCCTCGCAACTTTTTTCGAAATTTGCAGGGATGAAAGTTATGATGATTTTAGAGCTAATCTGAAAAAATTGAGTGATTTTACGATCTGTAGATAGGCCAAATTAAAGTTGCAATCTCAAAATTGAACCCTACCCAGATTGTCGAAAAATGCAAAATTTGAATTTTGAAAAAGAGAGGGAAACTAAAATTTTGAATTTTATGATTTTAAAGGGAATAGCAAAAGCAATGCAAGTTTTGAAATTTAAAAATTGACTCAATTTCACGCAAAATTTAATTTTGAAAGTGGAAATCAAAGTTGTTGTAATTAAGCACTTAATTTCAAAAGTCACAAATTGCAAGAATTTGAATAAAGCACTGAAATTTCGAATGAATGCCAAGACACTTTTCAGATTTAGGACAGTAAGAACATAATTTTGACACAAAATTTCAATTTCAACAATTTTTGAATGATTAGAAGCCTTAATCCAAGCAATCCCTAGACCAACTTTGACTGTAATTTTGAAAGCGTTATAATTGATAAAATCAGCCAAAATTCTGGATTTTAGCAGAAAAATACAGTAAGATCTAGCTCCCGAAATTTTGAAAAAAATGTCGGGGACGATGGCGCTCGGAGTGCACACGGTCCTCGCAACTTTTTTCCAATTTTTCAGGGATGAAAGATATTGTGATTTTATTGCGGAATCCAAAGTTACAGCCGATTTGGAGATGTTTTGATCAGTGAAATTGTCAGACAAAGGTTGAATCAAGAGGGTTTTAAAAATTAGGGTTTTGACAATTAACCACTTAATTTTCAAAATTAAATCACCAATATGAATTGATAATTTGTAATGGAAGGGTAGATCTGAAACAAACATTAACAATTAAACATTTCACAAGTTTAATTTTCAAAAAGAAAATTTAGGGTTTTTATGCAATTAACCTCTAAAATTTGCAAAAGATCAAACATGGAAATGTAATTAAGGAATCCAATTTTCAAATCTAGCTATGAATAATCAGAAAGGATGTTCACGTCGGGTTCACCAAAATGTAAAGCGGAAAATAATCGAACCCTAGTTGCTCTCCCCTCTCCCAACTCCAAGGAGAGAGAAGGGAGGTCACTAGGGTTGGCAGTTTTCACTTGGGGAAGACTTTACATTCAAAAGAGGGGTTGAAACCCACAAGATCCAATCCCACACAATGCAAGATTGGATTCTAAATGAGTTTCAAGGGTTATGACAGCAAGGCTACCCTCTTTTGTAAAGAATGTGGATAGAATGATTAAGCTAGGAATGCATCAAAAGTGAGAAAGATTCACTTATAAACAGAGATAGGAATATAGGATGAAGCTGCGGACCTGGAATTAGCAGTAAAATGTCGATACGGTGTTGTCCTGCAAATTTGAGCAAAAGTTGACAGGACGATGGCGCCCGGCGTGCACACGGTCCTCTGAAAAATCCGCAAAACGAAGGGGGATCTATTCGTCTCTGCACAAGGATTCCAGATCTTCAATTTCAGCCATGTACCTGCAACCTACACACAAAAAAGTGAAGACGATTGGGGGGTTAGGGATTAGGGGTTTGCCCTTAGGTCAAACCCCGGTTTTGGAATTAACCAAGAAATGAGAAATGCTGTAAATGTAAATGTCTGTAATGTAAAACAAGTACTAGTACCTTGTTGTAAGGATGTTTGTATCCTTATATGCGAAGGTATAGATGTTGTATGTTGTATGTTGTATGTAGTAAGTGATCTCCTCTTTAGTGGTTGAATCCTTGTCTTGAATGCAACACTTAGCCTTGAATGGAGACTTAGAATGATCAATTGCTTGAAGGAATGCTTGAATGCTTGAATATTTGAGTATCGTTTCCATGCCTTTTCCATCTATCCAAATGGGAGAGGAAAATCTAGTTTATATACTTGTCAATTAGGGCTGATAGACTGATTTTCCCGACCTTAGGCCGACCAGGAAACAATATTTTCCAATTTGCAAACAAAAAGACCCAAAGCCCCATAGGAGACCGGGCCCAAAATAGGGCCAGGGACCAGGGCACTGGGCGCCCTGGTCCTGAAGGACCAGGGCGCTGGGCGCTCTGGTCCCACCTCCCAGGACAACAGGGTGCAAGGAGGGATCAGGCCAGGGTGCAAGAAAATGCAGTTTTTGGTGTCGTAAACAGGTTTCGGGGTCTCCATTCAGGTTCAGTGTTGCGTCACCATCGTGAAGACCGAAATGCAGTCGAAATTGCAAGTGTCACAATTTTAGGACGCTACATCAACCTCAGCAAGACAACTTGCCCATTCCCATCCATTATTTACTGAACAATGACTATTAGGATAGTTAGGAACTTTCAAAAAGTGTAATAAACCTATAATTGATGGGAAATATATCATAGCACACCCTCTGCTCAAAATATAAAAAACAACACTTAACTGAACAACTTTTCCCAGTTGTTCTATTTGCATTGCTTTTCCAAAACTAGCTTCAATAGAACCTTTAACTTTAGCAAGCTTCATCTGTATTTTCTCATGAAAATAATACTCTTCGGCATTCCTCACATGCTTACATTCCTCCTTTGTTTTCCATCTTATCATTGATTTTTCAACTTCGTCTATCATTTGTTTTTCATAAACTTTACCCATATGCTTTTCTATGGTGTCAAATTTTAGTTGCAACCTAATTTCCTTGTTATGTTTCCAAGTGCAAATCTTACACCTGCATTCTATTGGAGGCTCTCCTTCAATTGGACTCTCCACTGGTTTAATGAATGGATACTTTGATGCCCAATTAATTTGAAAATTCCTCACTGACATATCCCACTCCCGCTCCTTTTTTTATTATGGTTGATCCTTTTTTTATTTGGCTTTTCTTTTCCCCTTCTATGCATTATCATCAATGGCATTATCACCCAAGTTGATTATATCATTCCAGCTAACTTGGGCATCTACCCAGATAATCTTCTTCAATATCATCCTAATCTAAGATATCAGGTTTGCCTCTGTCTTCAATATGTTAAAGGTTTCGGGTCTTAAAAACCTGCTTTTTTAATTAATTAGAACATGTTGCGTAGGTTGTGAATTTTGTACTTGTACTTGTGATGATGTACCTTCTTGATTTTCACCACAATCTTTTCCAAAGCCAAAGTAAAAAGACAACGTTCTACATTTTGTTGGCCTCTCATAGCCTTCCCATATTCAGGTTTCCTACCCTTCTTCATGTTCGACATCTCCAACGAAATAAAGGCTGCCAAAAAATATCAATTTGTTGAAGAAGCAATAATAGACTATAAAGTATAATATATGTTTCATTGGCCCTACGACCTACAAGCTAGATGTCTAAGGTCTAAATCTATCGGCTGACCACTTGGCACTGATGGATCCCCATTGAATAAGAATGAACTCAACAGTGCAAACAAATATAGATAAATTCAAAATAATATTATAACACTTCAAAAATATAATCACTCACCTTTAGGTCACTGGCAGTTGTCAATGCAGTCAACAACAATGATTTTCCTTGGTCTGAAACTTTGCTATTGATCTGAATTCAGAGCCTAGAACCCACTAGATTGTGTAGAGATAGATCTTATCTTTGAATGTATTTATACCAATCCTTATATGAAAAATTCCATAGGAATTTTAAATGGTATACAAATATTTGGTGAATCCCACGTAACTATAACACGACTTATATAATTTTCGAGGTGATTATGGGTCATCCAAATAATTGGCAAATGTAATATAGTTGGCAAAAGTTGGGGTGAATGGAGACACGCATTGACAAAATTTCGGGAGAATTGGGTCCTCCTAGCTAACAAGTCTTCATATGCCTATAGGAGAATTATGGTTGTCTATTAAGGCAACCTCAGAGAGTGTAGGCGAAAAAATTAAATTTACCGTGTGTCCACCCTATATTGTATTGGCAAAATCATCGCATAGAAACATTTAATTATATAAAACATATGGCAATAGGGCCATAAATTTGATGGAAATTGATAATGTTTTGGCAACATGGCCACCCCCAGTCGGTACAAAATATTTGCCATTTCCCAGGTTGCCGATGTGAAAAAATTGCCATTGGCGAATATTCGCCACTAAAGTAATCTCTTCCTCTCTCCTCTCTCTACTTATATGTAACTCCCCTCTCCTTTCCTCTCCACTTTCCTCTCCCACTCTCACTCTTTCTCTCTACTTATGTCTATCTTGCCTCTCTCTACATACCACTCCCTTTCTCTATCTGACCTCTCTGTCTCTCTCCCCATTCTCTATCTCACTCTCTTTATCTCCTTCCCTGAATACCTCTCCCTACCTCCATGTGTCTCTCCATCCCTGTATCCTTCCCTCTCCACTTTTCTCTCTCTTTTTCTCTCTCTGTTTATATATATCTCCCCTCACTAGAAGGGAAAGAGAGGTCAGGTAAAAAGAAGTGGTGAGGGAAGGAGGGAGGGAGAGATATGTAGAGAGGGAGGAGATAGACATATAGAGAAAGAGAGGGAGAGAGAGCACAAGAGAGAGTGTGTGTGTGAGAGAGAAGTGGAGAGGGAAGGAGAGAGGGGTAGAGGGAAAGAGAGAGAGAGAGATAGAGAGGTGGAGGGAGAGGTATATATAGAGAGAGTGAGAGGATAGAGGGAGATAAGTAGATAGGGAAAGAGAGAGATACGGGTAGGTAGAAAAATATGTAGGGTGGGTGAGAGAAGAGAGAGATAGAAGTGGCAAGGGAAGGAGAGAGGGGGAGAAATAGAGGTAAAAAGGGAGAGTTATGCATAAAGAGGGAGAGGGGAGATAGAGATAAGTAAAAAGGGAGAGATATTGAGAGAAAAAAGTGGAGAGGTAAGGAGAGGAGGAGGGAAAGAGAGAGAGGGAGAGGGAAGATATAGATAAGTAGAGAGGGAAGGAGAGTTAGAGAGAGGGGTAGAGGGTTAAGATAAAGAGAATTGGAGAGAGAGAGAGAGAGAGAGAGAGAGGTTGATTTAAACGCCAAATGTTTTGAAATTCAATCTCTATCTAATAAACCAATCAAAGGATGAGATAAGATCTAGACAACTACAATATATAAATCTAAAACTTAAATGCAAATCTTAAATTAAGTTGCATTAATGTGGAATTACCATGGTTAGATCTTTATTCTCTGTGACACTAAAAATAATCCTTCATATCATATTTATTAACACTATCTTATAAGAATTTATAACAACAATAAAATAAGAATATCATCACTATAAGATAGCAACAAAGAGGAACAAATCAACAACATAAGAACATCACATAATACAAAATTTACATAGAGAAACCCTTGTAGGAAAAAACTCCACCAAGAAGAGAGGTCAAGTATGCATTATCAACAATAAATGTGATTATAATACATTAAATTTCATTCTCCTTTTTCCCTCTAATATGGTAGCAATTTATGTATGTCTAGTGTGAACAACCTCCTTATGCCTCTCACCTATCCTTGTTCTTGTAGAGTAACTCTAGAGTCAATTATTCACCATAAATTCTACATCCAAAGATCTATTTATATAAAATGACAAGAGCTCCAAAGCAACCAAATAAGGCATCCAAATAAGGTTCTTCATTCCAAATGAAGGCAACACTTGGATTGCCTCCATGAAAGTCAAAATTTTACACAACACCCATGCCTTTAGAATATGCAGCAACTAAGCCAAACAGACTTCGAATGTGACTATGAAGATTTTCTCAATTGTGTTGAACATCCTAAAAAGTGTAAAGAAGGTGCTTGCCTTTGTCAAAAAGGAGGAAGAATAGTTTGTAGGTAAGATATTTATAGATTCAAATATTTTGTACCAAGAGATAATTAAAATGTTTATATAAACTAACAAATTACTTTTTGTTTGTAGGTACAATGCACCGTGGCCATTGCATCTAGATGTCCATCAAAAATATTTGAAGACCCAACCATAAGAGATAAAATATATGAACCTGCAAGAAATTATGATTGAGTAAACACACATAAACATGAAATACTTCAGTTATGGAGAGGAAATGTAGATTGACAATTGGTTCTTTCAAGACATGTTGTAATGAATTATATTTCAAAGTATACAACAAAAGCTAAAAAGAGTTAAAAAAATATCATCAAATGTTAATGCAACTTGCAAATACTGAAAACCCAAATGAAGCAGTGTATCAAGGACATACAAGAGATTCCCGATAGAAACCCTCATTGAAAGAGACACTAGAGCACAAGAAACATGTCATATGCTATCGAAGTTGCCATTATTAGATAGTAGTAGCATATTTGTTACATTAAATGTTATAAGAGAGGTGTTCAAGGTAATGATAAAAAGTTAAAGAAAATTATGATGAAGGTCACCTAAAACATTTCATTGAAGGATATGTAGATAGACCATATGCAATGGTGTCACACTTATAGATGCAACTAGCTCTTGGAATTATAATACCAAGTGAGAAAGAGATAACAAATCAGAAGCAAGGACTATGAAAGCTATTGTGAGAGCGTTTCCAATATTTATCATTGTACCTACACATTAATTCAAAAAGGTTTGTTTTTTGTTGGTCAAATTTATTGTTTTACAAGCAATTTCATAAAATACAAAGAGATATTGGACTTGATACTGCAATTATATCAAATTGGTAGTCAATCAATTATAATCCATGCTATTTGGAACAGAGGAGTATTTCAAATGAAACATAAAATTATAATTATTATAAAGATGAGAATGTTTTACCTAATTATCAAAATAAAATTGAACATGAGTGAGAGATCATATCAATACTACACCATGACAAATTATGGGTGTAACAAATATAGATATGTTGGGTAGAAAAGATATTGGTAGACAAATACCATGGAGTAAAAAATATCAAGGAAAGAATTAGACAAATAAAGCAATAACTTTTATCAACACTATGAAAGAGAATGACTTACTAATATTAGATGATACAATGCCTTTTATATATCATATGGAACCTTAGTAGGCAAAAAAACACTTATTATTATGCTATGTTATTATCAAGATGAAAATGTAATGCCACTCTACATGATAATTTAAGGAATAGTTGGAATAGGTAAATCATATCTACTGCATGCAATTCACCAATCTCTTAAGATGCATCAACACCATAATGTTGCCCCTATTATTACTAGCACCAATTGGAGTTGCAACATCTAACATTGGTGCATCAACAATTGATTCTACTCTAAGAATTCCTCTTATACATTTTACTGAATTAGAAGACACAAGGCTCACAAGTTTCCAATAAAAAATTCATCATATTAAATACATTCAATTGATTGATGAATTAAGCTTTATTGGACAAAATTTGTTACAAAATATTGATTCCACACTATGTCAAGATTTTCTTGAAAAATCAAACATGATATTTTTAGGAAGACCAATCATTTTAGTAGGAGATTTAGGACAAATACCTATTTTTAGTGACAAAATAACTTATGATAGTAATGTACTTGAAAAATTATTGTGGGAAGGATTTAAGATATGTTACTTTTGGATAAGGTATTGAGATAGGAAGGTGAAAGTGAAGACCAATAAAGGTTTCACCAATTGCTCACAAATGTTAGAGATGCACATCCAACAATAGATGATTGGAAATTATTGATGACAAGAACATATGTTTCATTGAATCTAATAGTTAAGGAGGAGTTTGATGATAATATTTATCTATGTGTAACAAATGATATTGTACATAACTATATAATAGAAAAAAAATATGTTTATTAAGAAGATTGATAGCTTGTAAAATTACAAGTAAAGAATGTATTACTAATGCAACAAGAGGTCATTAATGATGAATTGGATGTATGATTATTAATTTCTAAGAATGAAAGGATCATGTTAACATCTAATCTATGGATAGAAGTAGGTCTTGTGAATGGAGGTTTGAGATACATTCGAAATATCGCATAAAAACTGGGAAGTGCCCCACTAGATCCACCATCATATATAATGGTTGAATTTGATAATTAATTTATAGAATTCCATTTGAAGATGCATATCCAAATTTAATTCCAATTTCACCAATACAAAGTGGGTGCACACATCAATTGCCCTTACGATAAGCTTGGGCACTAACAATCCACAAGTCATAAAGTTAAACTCTTTCCAATGCAACAATTGATATAGGACCAAGAGAAAGAGTAGGATTAACATTTGTTGCTATATAACACTTCAAGTCCTGAATGGACTCAAAATCTCACCATTATTTTCATATGATTGTTATAAAAAAATGAAGATAAGGAAGCAACTCACTAAAAGGAAAACTAAGGAAAAAAAACTCAAATTTTTGGAAGCATAAAATTGTTGTGCAATATATACATTATTAGATATAATTCTTCTATTAAAAACTAGTTACTTAGCATTGAGATTATATTCTTGATTTGAGATGATCAATCTCATCCATTATCTTTTAATATGTTAATTATGCATTTGAAAAAATATGAAATGCTTCAATAGTTTTTAATCAAAGGATCATTCTTATTATACATTTTCATGAACATGATAGGCATCATAATTTATAAAGGATAATAATACTTTATTCAAACACAAGGAAAGGATGATAAATTAATAGTTTATACACCATACTGCAAATGCTACTAGCATAGATATCTTAAATACATATATCTAAAAGACATCGAGAGATATTAGTCTTGATGCACCTTATCTATTCTCAATAACAATTTAAATATAGGCGCCTTGAAATAAATATGTCTTGGTGCCTTTTAGATAGATGTATTTATATATTTTCTTACATATCAATTTATCTGTTTATGTGTTTTTTAATTTTTGAAATGGTTTCAATATTTTATTGCATTAAAATAATGTAAAAATTAAAACACAACCAAGTAATTCATATTTAGATAAATGTATTTAAATATATATTAGTTGTTAATATTTTTATATTTAAACAATAATGAAACATGTTCTATATATATAAAATACATAAATTACTGTCGCAACCATATTATTATTTATGTACCATCAAAATGCACATTTAACGTGTATGTGTAGGATCATGGTGTGCCAAAATAGGCCCTTAAGTGGCAATGAAATTTTAGAAAATCAAAGTTATGCAACTTGACATGAAAATTTGAATAAGTTGTGAACATTATTTTTAAAATATGTCAGAAGAGAATCTATACATAGAAAATTGAATGTAGTTTCTAAGCTACTAGTTGTTTTTTGGAAGAAAAAAAATCCTATTTGATGATAATTTCAAATTTCAATGCAGTGGTACTAAAATTTCAGGAAAAAGATAAGAAGTAGGCATATATCTGACCACCCTAATCACAATCAAATCATAATATTTTTTTATAATACTTATAATATGAGTATTAGACTCATGTCCGGATGTGACACATATTTTTTTTTAAAATTTATAGAGTAAATAATTATTTATGAATTTTTTACTACAGCTTTTCAGAAATTCAGAAAGTCCTACGTCTGACCACCTTAAATTGGTCAAAACCTTATGAAAATCAATTTATTTTAATTTTTCCCTATAGTAGACAAAGTATAGGATGTGACACATGTTTCGGATTAAAAAAATGTTATATCGTTTGAAAGTTATGAGTGTTTTTCAATCAGTCTATCAATCAGGACTTTTGTTAGAATTCAATTAGAAAATAAAAAATAATTATTTATTAAAGTCAAAATAAGACAAGCCTTATATTGTTGGAAAGTTGAGAACGTCCTTAAAAAACCCTTTTTGTTTTATCATTTTTGGCTATAAAAAAAGTCGCTAACCACTAGTGTAAAGTCTGGAAAATCAAGGAATACTGAAAAACACATTTTTTCAGTAGACTTTCTAGGCTTGTCACTTCCAAGCCAAATCCCAAAGAAAACCAAAGCCAAAATTTCAAATTTCAAATTTGTAGGACAAAAATCGGATACCCGATTTTAATAAGTAAATTCAATAACTAAATTTGCACATAATTAAACTATTGTTTATTAATATATAATATATTAATATACAACTGTAATATCCTAAAAAAAAATTTCTTGCTCTGCAATGTCGTTACCTTTTAATGGTGGAAAGGGAGGGCTCGCAGAGGACGTGCGTATTGACTTCACAAAAGAACTGAAGGAGGACCTGGTGTTTTGGGAGGATTATGTTGTGATAGCCAAAATAATAGGGATGAACTAGCCCAAAAAGGAAATTAGAAATTGGGTTGAATGCAACTGGGGGAAAAGAACTGTAATCAAATTTATTGCAAAGGGTTTCTTCATAGTTCTATTTGAAGAGAAGGAGGAGAGAAATGGAGCACTCACAGACAGAAATTGGTTCATCAAGTTGCATGATGTTTACATCCAACTGTCGACACCTCATTTTGACCCTACCCCTTTGGTTGTTTATTCCGAGCCGGTGTGGATTCGCTTATATAATCTCCCAATAGAATATTGGAGTGAGGGTCTATGGGAAAAAAATGGTAGAACTTTGGGTACATTTTTGGAAACAGACTATCATGATGAAAAAGATATATGTAAATGTGCCCATTTAAGAATAGCAGCAGTCAAAAGAATTCCCGAGCGTATTACCTTGATATCAGACCATGGGGAATGGTCTCAAAAAGTGGAGATTGATAAAGAAATACCAAGATGCCCTAGATGTGGTAGTAAATCACATGATGAACATGATTGTAAGATGTTTGTTAGAAAAGCCAATAAGACATTTAAAAAACCAGTATAGATTTGGAGGAAAATTTCAGACAAAAGAAAGAAAACGATTGATTATCAAGAAAAGATCCAAAATGGGGAAGATGAACAATCTCTTGAAATAGAAAGATTAGAAACGGTTTTACCGCAGAAGGAAATTGTTGGTGGTCCAGAAAACATGATGGAAATATTGGAGGCAGAATTGGAAGATGGTGAGATAAATTAGAAGATATTCAATGCAGAATATAGTGGAGAAAAGATTAAGGGAAGTAGAATTAATTCAGAGGTCCTTAGAGATACAAATATAATAATGAAAGGATTGTCAGACACAAAAGTTGAATATGAAAGGGGCTCAGATGAAGAAATATACCAATTTGATGAATTGGAGAACATTGATCCTAGAAGCATCAATCAATCGGCTAATGTATTGTTGGGAAAGACAAAAGGTATAAGGGGCAGAAGAAGCAATAAACAGAAGAGAGAGGATAGAGCCAAAGAGAAGGGTATTATTGGTGTGCTGGATTACATAAAGAAAACCAAGGGAGGAGGAATCTCCCTTGGAAAGCAATGAAAATAACAACATGGAATGTCAAGGGTCTATCAGCCCCTGACAAAAAACGCTTGGTCAAGAGGGCTTTTCAAAGAATTTCAAGAGACATCATCATGTTGCAAGAGACCAAGCTCAATGAGGAAAAAGCTTTCTTTTTCAAATCTTTAAGTAGGATGTGGGATAGTGTCTTTCAAGAGGCAAAAAAATCCATGGGTGGACTGGTGACTTTATGGAATCCAGATAAAGTGACAGTAGAATTGATTAATAAGCAAGGTAATCGGATGCACTATAAAGCAAGAACATTGCAAGAAGATTTGGAATTCTCCCTAATCAATGTTTATGGACCGACAAAGACAGAGGAAAAGAAAAGGGTTTGGAGAGAAATTATAGATCAGATCAGAATGTTTGATCCGGAGAAAACAATTGTAGTAGGAGATTTTAATGCAATCCTCAACAATGATGAAAAATGTGGAGGTTTAATAATGGATGCCCGAGTGATGGAAGATTTCAGAGATTTTGTAGAAAATAATAATCTTTTTTATGTTGTTCCTAAAACTGGAAATTTCACTTGGACCAATAGGAGGGCAAACTTTTGCAGAATTTTTGAGAGATTGGATAGAATATTTGTTGGTTCGTTTTGGATAAGAGGTAGTTTTGATCTGGAATCAAAGATCCAGCCCATAACACTTTCGAACCATTACCCGGTTTAGTTAACTTGCACAAAACCATTGATGAAGGTGAAAGGCAACTTCAAGTTCTTAAGCATGTGGTGGAGAGATTCAAACTTTGAGGAAAACATGGAAAAATGGTGGAAAGAATGTAAAGATATTAAAGGCACTCCTCGTTTTTGTTTTGTTCAAAAGTTAAAATATCTCAAAAACAAGATCAAAATATGGAACGTGGCTTCCTTCAAGAACATCTTTGCTGAAAAAATTAGAGTGGAAGAGGAACTAAATAGGATTAATAATCTGGTGATAGAGAAGGGGATGATGAATGAAGAATTCCATGAAGAGAATTCCCTTAAAGCGGAACTGGCAGAAATACTCCTGGGAGAAGAAATGTACTGGAGGGACAAATCCAGGGAATTATGGATATACGCAGGGGACTCAAATTCTAAATTTTTTCATGCCTCATTTAAAGCAAAAAGGAATAAAAATAGAATTAATCAGCTGAAAGATATCTCGAGTAAAATGGTTGGTAGAGTAGAAGATGTGGAGAACATTGCAGTCAAATATTTTGAAGACAACTTGGGAACTTTGAAGGGGGAGAGAAATGAAACAATTGATTATCTACTAGACATCATTGACAAACAGATTATGGATGAGGATAATGCTACTCTTTTGGCCCCAATTTCAAAAGATGAAGTTAAAAAGGCAACATTTGAACTACACTCGCACAAAGCTCCAGGCCCTAACGGGATGACAATGGAGGTGTATCAGAAGTGCTGGGAATTTATGGGAGATGACATTTGGATGGTGGTGGAGGAATTTAGAAGGAGAGGCAAATTTGTTAAAGAAATAAATAATACTCTGATAGCCCTGATTCCAAAAAAACAAAATTGCCTAAGTATAGCAGATTATAGGCCTATATCTTTGTGCAATACAATATATAAAATCATATCCAAAGTCATGGTTAATAGATTGAAGATGGTTTTAGATAAGCTAGTATCTCCAGAACAAAATGGTTTTACTCCCGGGAGAGAAATTGCCGATAGCATAATCATGGTTGCTGAAACAATACACTTGATGAAAAGGAACAAGACACAGGGGATGGTGATAAAACTGGATGTCAGTAAGGCATATGATCGGGTAAATTGGCTTTTCCTCTTTTCAGTTCTTGAAAGATGTGGTTTTGATTCTAAATGGATAAATTGTATAAAAAACTGCGTATCGTCAGTATCATACTCTGTCATTGTAAATGGTTCTATAGTAGGTTTTTTTCAAGCTTCAAATGGTATTAGACAAGGAGATCCACTGTCTCCCTTTTTGTTTGTATTAATGGCTAAGATTCTGGGTAGAAATATCAAGAATTTAGTTAAAAAGGGATTATGGAAAGGAGCACTCATTCATAACAGCATTGATCCTATCTCCCACTCCCAATTTGCTGATGATACAATTCTCTTTTGGGAAGCCACTGAAAAGTAAGCTTTGGTTATTAAGAAGCTTCTGAATGACTATGAAATAGGCTCGCGGTAGAGTATGAACAAGGAGAAATCAATGATATATTTCTTCAATACTAACGTGAGAATGCAAAGTAAAATAAAGGAAATCATGGGCTATCCTCAAGGTAACTTTCCACTAAAATACTTAGGGGTTTAGCTAGATCCGGGCAAACTATAAAACAAAATGTGGGAGGACGTTATCAACAAATGTCAAGTAAAGGCCTCTTCCTAGAAGAACAAGTGGTTAACTCAAGCAGGTAGAATCTAGATGATTAAATCTATTCTTTCTGCGATTCTCATTTACCAAATGTCATGCTTTAGGCTATCATTTAAGGTAGCAAAAGAATTAGACAGTCTGTTCAAAAAGTTTTTGTGGGAAGGAGCTCAGGAGAAAAAGAAGTTTCCTCTCATCAACTTGGATACAGCCTATTTAATAAAATTGGAGGGAGGAGTGGGTCTAAGAAAAATGGATTTGCACAACCAAGCTCTTGGGGCTAAATTAGCATGGAAAATGTATTCTCAACCTCATAAATCATGGTGTAAGATTATGGCTGCTAAATATTTGGATTCAACAGAAGCAAAAAGGATATTTACAGTGGCCAACTCAATTAAGGGATCCCCAATTTGGAAACATATTTGGGAAAGCAAAAGTATATTAACAGAGCATCTGACATGGAAAATAGGAAATGGTGGAAAGGCAAAATTTTGGAGAGATTCATGGAATGGTGACATTTCTTTAGCAGGAGAAATAGACAACAAGGCATGGATTTATGATGTGGAAATAGAGGTAGGCTATTATGTGGCAGATTATATTTTGGAAGGGCAGAAGGAATCAGATTGGATTAAATGGAAATCAGTTGGGGAATGGAAGATGGAAAAAAACACGCAGTTAAAAGGCATTCTAAATAGGAAAAAAAAATTTATATATCTTAACAAAGAAGATCAGTTACTATGGAGTGTTTCTAAAACTGGAAAATATAAAGTCAATCTGGGATATGAGATCCTTAGGAACATAATAAAGAATGTGGAATGGCCCCCAGAGTGTTGGCATAAATTAGTATTGCCTAAGGCAGGGGCATTCCTTTGGACAGCTTTGCATCGCCGCATATTAACAGGGGACAGATTGAGAACTATTGGAATTGTTGGACCAAGTGTATGCATCCTATGCAAGGAAAATGAAGAGGCAATGGATCATCTTTTACTTTGGTGCTCGTACTCTAAAAAAGTCTAGGATTGGCTATTGGATAAACTATAGCTTGGATCGGCAAGAAATCTAACATTAAAAAGTTTTCTATTATCATGGCCGACCAACATCAATAAATCAAAATGGAGTATACTATGGGTGGTGAGTCCATCATTACTTGTGTGGCATATATGGAAGGAAAGAAACAAAACAGTATTTAATGAGGAAGCTCTGTCTTATGATATGCTAATTCCAAAAATAAAAAGAGCCATAGAAGAGGTAATCAATGTGAAAGTAGTGGGAGGGAAGTATTGTATGTATTCTTCTTGGGACAAAGAGATGGAAAGACACTGGAATTTAATGAAAATTAGTGGAACAAACTAATGGAGAAGAAGCAGAACAGAGCCAGTGAAGTATGGATTCCTCCAAAGATAGGAAACTTCAAGATGAACTTTGATGGTGCTAGCTGAGGCAACCTAGGTAAATCTGGATATGGTGCCATTATAAGGAATGAGTTTGGCAATTTTGTAGGGGCAAAATATGGTTCACTAGGAATCAATACAAACAACATGGCAGAATTGGCGAGATTACTAGCTGGAATGGAATGGTGTGTGGCACACGGTATTCAGGATGTAGAAGTTGAGGGAGACTCACAAATTATCCTGAATGGCATTTCAAATAAGAATTTTGAAAACTGGAAACTGGAGGCGGTACGACCCAAAATCCAAAAAATAAGTGAAAGTTTAAATAATTTCACCCTCAAACACATCTACCGAGAGGGCAACGCGGTGGCAGACTGGCTAGCTAATAGAGGCATCGAATATGATGACTCAATACAATTGATAGAGATGGAGGAGCTATCGGACGGATTGATAGAGATCCTTGCTGCAGACAAAGGCAGATTTCCTAAAACTGGAATTGGTTGACAGAGATTTTCTGTGAAAAGAAGGGTGCATCGAGGACAAACGTGAAGGTTTCAATCATACCTCGATTGCACATAGCATTATGGGATTGTCACATCTGAGAACTTTTCTTAAAGAAAAATGTTAGACAGAGACTAAAAGAAGAGTCACACAAGAAAAGATTTTGCTCGGGTACGAATAATAGGGATCTAGGAAGTCACATGGCTCCCAAGAGGCTCAGATAGTTCAGAAAAGAAAACTCAGAAAAGATTTGAATTCAGTTAGTAAGATTCTAGCAGAAAGAGGACAAAGTTAGAAATTGCCAAATCATTCTCCATCCTATTAAGGCGAAGGTGAAGGCTTTTTTGCCAAGTGATTATTTGGACAAGGTCTTAGGGGAGACTAGAAGGATTGGTGCTAAATATGGCTTTTTTCAGAAGGATTAGTTGTGTTAACTATGAAAATGCAGTGATCACACACAGTTGAGAAACTTGTTCAATACTGAAGAGCATGCTTATGAATCCATTAGGGGGCTTGTAGGCATTACCTTAAACACTGACAGACATTGGTGCGATGCTCTGGTGCTGGAAGTTGTTCTTCTTCCTCTGGCAGATATCATTGAAACAAAGAAAAAAGTGGTTGAATTAATAGAAAGTTTCATTAAACCCTTCATAGCAGATACGGTTGTAGAAGCCATTCTGGGTCTGGAGGAAGGAGTCAGAGTTAGTATACTGAAGGTTTATTTTCAATTTGAAAATTACCTTCGATCAGACTTTGAGGAAGAGGAAGAGAGTGATGGTGATGATGCTGTGAAAGGAGAAGATAGTGAGAGTAGTGATGGAGAAGAGGAGGCTTCTGTGACCAGTGAGGAGATCCGAGAGATGGCCCGCAGAGAAGTGTGGAGGGAAGAGTGGGAGAGAAGGAAGAAATTTGGGGATGAGGCATGGGAAGTTTTTAGATGCGCAGTCTTCAATGGAAACCTTGAACCATTTCGCAGGATCATTGAGGTAGAAGAGTGGTGGCTTCCAAAGAGTTCCACATGTAAAGCAATCACGATAGGTGAGTATGTTGTTGTGATATACCAAGCCATAGGAGGACAGATGTCCCCGGTTTTGTGTTTGGGTCAGTGGAGGAAATTTGGAAGTAGCAGGAGGGATAACCTTATTAAGCAAAGTATTTTATATATGTATTTGGGTTGATTTAGATGGTCTTAGGGTATATGAATATCTATTACAATGTAATTTCAAAATTTTTAAGTAATATAGGGAGCTATCCCCATAAAAGATAGCACTTATCGATTAAAAAAATAAAATAATATATTAATATATAATATATAATTTATAAATAAATTAGTATATGATATGAGGGGAAGAGAGAGAGAGAGGGGGGGAAGGGAGAGAGAGAGAGAGAGAGAGAGAGAGAGAGAGAGAGAGAGGGGGGGTGTGGGGGGGGGAGGGGGAAGGGGTCATATTGTGTCCTATGACCCCTTAGGACACTATATGACCCCTTAGGTGTCAAATTTTTGTAAGCAATATTGGCACTGCTTTTTATATTGTAATTGTAGTCACATAAATCTATCCATTTTAATTAAATGAATATTTCATATTTATTTGATTAAAAACCCACTAGCCATCAGTTAATTAAATTAATATTTAATTAATTCATCTTCAAACATTCTCCTATTAATTAAATAAATTATTCAATTTATTTTAATTCATTCATTAAACCAAATTCACAATTAATTAAATAAATAAATTTTATTTATTCAATTTAATCCTCTTTCCTCTTTTAAATAAATTAAATAAAACATTTATTTAAATCATAAATCCCCCCCACTTGCATTTTCCTACAAATGCAAGTTGCAACCACAAGTTGAAATAAATAAATTTTATTTTAATTAAAATCCTATTTTCCCTCATCCACCAAACCCACTTGCAATCCTAATCCCCTTCCTAAATTCTTCTAGAACCTATCTAATCCTAATCAATTAGCCTAATCTATCCCCTAATTATTGTCACATTCCTAAGCAACTTGGAGTCACTTCTCAAGTCTTTGAAAAGCATTTAATGCTTTGTGTGTTCAACAATTTAACCTCTAAAAGTCTTCTAAACCACTGATGGCTCTTACATGACCATTTATGGTTAACCCCTAACTCAACCCTCATATGACTCATGTGTCTCCTCAAGCATTTATTGCTTTGACCATGATTATCCCTTTTACCTTTGTACAAGAGTTTATCCATTAGATAAAAGCTTTATTCTTTGAATAAAGAATTTATTCACTCAACCCAACCTTGACCTTAACTCCCAAGTTAACTCTCAGGTCATGTCAACCATTTAATTCTTATTCCCTCTCCTCTCAACCCCTCTCATGTTGACACTTGTTAATAGTAATAATGGTTCATCTTGCCACCTTATGAGACACCATGACCCCTTATGACACCATATGGTGTCATTAGGGGTCATATGGTGTCCTAAGGGGTCATGGGATACCATATGACCCCTAAGGACAACATATGACCCCTTATGACACCATATTGGGTTGTTATGGGTCCTATGGTGTCCTAAGGGGTCATATTGTGTCCTATGACCCCTTAGGACACCATATGACTCCTTACGACACCAAATTGTGTCGTTATGGGTCATATTGTGTCCTATGGGGTCATATTGTGTCATATGACCCCTTTAAGGCACCATATGACCCCTTAGGATACAATATGACCCTTTACGACTCTATACAATGTTGTTATGGGTCATATGACACCATATGGTGTCGCTAGGGGTCATATAGTGTCCTAAGGGGTTATGGGATACCATATGACCCCTAAGGACAACATATGAACCCTTATGATACCATATTGGGTCGTTATGGGTCATATGGTGTCCTAAGGGGTCATAGAACACCATATGACCCCTTAAAACACCAAATTGTGTCATTATGGGTCACATTGTGTCCTAAGAGGTCATATTGTGTCATATGACCCCTTTAAGACACCATATGACCCCTTAGGACATAATATGACCCTCTATGACTCTATACGGTGTCGTTATGGGTCATATGACCCCTTATGACACCATATGGTGTTGTTAGGGGTCATATGGTATCCTAAGGGGTCATGGGATACCATATGACCCATAAGGACAACATGTGACCCCTTATGACACCATATTGGGTCGTTATGGGTCCTATGGTGTCCTAAGGGGTCATATTGTGTCCTACGACCCCTTAGGACACCATATGACCCTTATGACACTAAATGGTGTTGTTATGGATCATATTTATCCTAAGGGATCATATTGTGTCATATAACCCCTTTAAGACACCATATGACCCCTTAGGACACAATATGACCCTTTATGACTCTATACGGTGTCATTATGGGTTATATGACACCATATGGTGTTGTTAGGGGTTTTATGGTGTCCTAAGGGGTCATGGGATACCATATGACCCCTAAGGACAACATATGACCCCTTATGACATCATATTGGGTCGTTATGGGTCTTATGGTGTCCTAAGGGGTCATATTGTGTCACATGACCCCTTAGGACACCATATGCCCCCTTACAACACCAAATTATGTTGTTATGGGTCATATTGTGTCCTAAGGGGTCATATTGTGTCATATAACCCCTTTAAGACACCATACGACCCCTTAGGACATAATATGATCTTTTATGACTCTATACGGTGTCGTTATAGGTCATATGACCCCTAATGACACCATATGGTGGCATGGTGTCATTAGGGGTTGTATGATGTCCTAAGGGGTCATGGGATACCATATGACCCCTAAGGACAACATATGACCCCTTATGATACCATATTGGGTGGTTATGGGTCTTATGGTGTCCTAAGGGGTCATATTATGTCATGCAACCCCTTAGGACACCATATGACCCCTTACAACACCAAATTGTGTCATTATGGGTCATATTGTGTCCTCAGGGGTCATATTGTGTCATATGACCCCTTTAAGACACCATATGACCCCTTAGAACACAATATGACCCTTTATGACTCTATACAGTGTCATTATGGGTTATATGACCCCTTATGACACCATATGGTGTCGTTAGGGGTTTTATGGTGTCCTAAGGGGTCATGGGATACCATATGACCCCTAAGGACAACGTATGACCCCTTATGACACCATATTAGGTCATTATGGGTCCTATGGTGTTCTAAGGGGTCATATTGTCTCCTGCGATCCCTTAGAATACCATATGACCCCTTATGACACCAAATTGTGTCGTTATGGGTCATATTGTGTCCTAAGGGGTCATATGTCATATTGTGTCATATGACCCCTTTAAGACACCATATGACCCCTTAAGACATAATATGACCCTTTACAACTCTATACGGTGTTGTTATGGATCATATGAAACCATATGGCATCGTTAGGGGTCGTATGGTGTCCTAAGGGGTCATGGGATACCATATGACCCCTAAGGACAACATATGACCCCTTATGACACCATATTGGGTTGTTATGGGTCCTATGGTATCCTAAGGGGTCATATTGTGTCCTACGACCCCTTAGGACACCATATGACCCCTTACAACACCAAATTGTGTTGTTATGGGTCATATTGTGTCCTAAGGGGTCGTATTGTGTCATATGACCCCTTTAAGACACCATATGACCCCTTAGGACACAATATAAAACTTTACAACTCTATACGGTGTCGTTATGGGTCATATGACCCCTTATGACCCCTTACGACACCATATGGTGTTGTTAGGGGTCGTTTGGTGTCCTAAGGGGTCATGAGATACCATATGATCCCTAAGGACAACATATGACCCCCTTATGACACCATATTGGGTTGTTATGGGTCCTATGGTGTCCTAAGGGGTCATATTGTGTCCTACGACCCCTTAGGACACCATATGACCCCGTACAACACCAAATTGTGTCGTTATGGGTCATATTATGTCCTAAGGGATCATATTGTGTCATATGACCCCTTTAAGACACCATTTGACACCAGACACAATATGACCCCTCTCCCCTAATCTCTCTCTCTCTCCCTCTCCCTTAGTCTCTCTCTCTCTCCCTCTCTCCTAATCTCTCTCTCCCTCCTCTCCCCTAATCTTTCTCTCTCTCCCCCTATCCCCTAATCTCTCTCTCTCCCTCTCCCCTAATCTCTCTCTCTCTCTCTCTACCCTCTCTCCCTCTCCCCCTCCCTAATCTCTCTCTCTCTACCCTCTCTCCCTCTCCCCTTCCCCTAATCTCTCTCTCTCTCTCTACCCCCTCTCTCTCTCCCCCCCTCTCTCTCTCTCTCTCTCTCTCTCTCTCTCTCTCTCTCTCTCTCTCTCTCTCTCCTCTAATCTCTCTTTCCCCCTACCCCCTCCACCCTCTCCCCCTCCCCTAATATATATCTCTCTCTCTAAAATATGAGTACTGAAATTGGATATCTAATTTTTACCACTGCCATTAATGTGGCAACAGTAAAAAAAGGGTGGCAACAGGAATTATTTTTGGGACCCCAAATTCATGCATTAAAATCAGATATCCAATTTTTGTAAATAAAAAAGAGCCTTGTGGGCCATTTTGTGGATTCCAACGGCTCAAATTCTTCACATTTTGGTTTCTGTCGACAATCACGGGTTTTTTAGATAGGTTGAGACAAATTTGTGCTTTTGAGAGATTCTTAAAGTCATATCTTACATTGTCAATCATTTAGGAGCATCTTTGTGGAGGTAAATGGGGAGTAGTAGTCATCAGAAGTCTAAACGCAAAAGAAAGCTTTCAAATGACCAAATTAAAGTGTATAGAGAAAGAGATAGAGAAGGTCATAGGAGGAGAAGACAAGGTATGTTAAATATTGCTAATGTTACTTCAATTGAAGATGAAATAGAATTTGAAAATGTTGAACAAGTTATTGAAAATGAAAATGTAGAATTTGAAAGTGAAAATGTTGAAAGTGATAATGAAAATGTTCAACATGATGTGAGAATGGAAAGTGAAAATTTGGGAGTTGACGATAAAGATGTCCATAATTTTGGTGTAAATATGATTTTTTGACATTAGAGGTGAAAATGTAGAAAATTTTGACATAGGAGGTGAACATGTGGAAAATTTTGACATTGGAGGTGAAAATGTGGAAAACTTTGACATTGAAGGTGGAATTGCTCAACCAAGTGAACAATATGTAACACCTAATTACTTCAGAAATGAAGACCCTCCCATGGATGAAAGACAAATTCCAAATCCAACACCTTCAAGATCCCCAAAATGGTTACTTGAAATTGATGAGAACATTATTGTGAATCTTGAAGGCAAGAGGTCAACAAGAACCGTTCAATTGTGAGCTACACAAATTTTCGACCAAAATTTTAGCAATAAGACATTGACCGAGCAATGCCAACTTTTTGTTCAATTGCTAAAGATTATAAAGATGAGACCATTGCTAAACAAATTGAAGATGCGTATGAACAAGAAGATAGAGAGAAATTATATTTTTCCCAAAAATCTATTTGATGCTCTCAATTCTATTGGAAAGAATACCAAGGAAAGAGATAAGAGAGCCACTCAAAGAGTGATTACAACCTCCTTAGTAATCCATCAATTGAGGAAGGCTTGTCAAATGAGACAAACTTGTGTTGATTTGAACATAAACTCTAAAACTTTGGATAGAGCACTTGCACGAAGACAAAGACTTGATGATCCACTTCAACATGATACATGGGCTTTTGGTGGGAGGCTTCCACGTGTTGATAGAAAGTTGATTGACAATGTGAAGGAGGAGATTCAATAATTTAGCACTCTAATTCTAGAGTATCACCCAATGTAAAGGATGTTTTGAAATTAAGAATCAGCAACCGATACCGCACACCGCATCCCAAACATTTCTTGGAATCAAGCCAAACAATGTTGTACAATTTTTTTTGTGAAGTACATCCAACTTTGCAAATATCACAAAGGGCCTTTGAATCTTTGAAGCCATTTTATTGTGTACCTCTTAAGATTCATAATACTTGTTGTTGCAAGTACCATGTGGAGGTTTCAATGTACCATGAACTTCTATGCCATATTCGTTCTACGATGCATACTAATGAGATGTTGCTAGAGTGTGGTGCAATGCTATTTCTGAGATCATCAAGAGATTTACAAGATATATTTTTATGCCCTAGAGATGATGGTTGCTATTTCTATAGAAAAGATTGTTTGAATGAGAAGTGCTCACAATGTGGTGAGTTGTCAAAGTTTGTTTCATGTTTTCATGAGAGCAATGAACACGAGTTTGGAAAGAATTATGCTGAGAAAAAAATATATGAGACAGTGAAATATACTTTGAAGAGTGGAGGTGAAGGTTCTAGATGCGAATTAGTCTCAAGAGAAGCGAGTGTTGCTAATTTTATTTTGGATTTTAAGGAAAATCTTTTCTACAAGTATGCAAGGCACACCCATAGGTCTCAGTGGTTGGATCAATAATTCAGGATGTGTAAGAAGTCTTTCCCAATTGGCACTATTGTATCAGTGGTTGATTTTGCAGAGAACTATACATTGCAACCACAGAATGAGGTACAGTCTCAGTACTACAATTCAATCCAGATTGCTATTTTGTTCACATTGCATATAGACATGCTCATGATAGTACAGAAGAGGGCAGGAAGATAATCAGGGAGTATAATTTTAATATGAGTGATAATAGTTCACACTCCTCCGAGTATGTGCAACATTCTTTTGAGATTTTTTTTGAGTTCTTGCATGAGAAAGATATTGCAATTGATCGACATATCATATGGTTAGATAACTGTATGGTTGAATTCAAGAATGCCCGTATGTTTTATTGGTTGAGTATAATGCATGTAGAGAGGCATATACCTCATATTTGGTGTTTTTTTAGGCAAGGCATGGGAAGGGGGAGCATGATGGAGCAGGTGCATGTTTGAAGAGAGATCTAGTTAAGGATCACTTGAGGATTTCAAGTGCAAATTTTTCCGATGCATGTTCTATTGTTGGTTGGTGTAGTTCACCATTGTCACATGGAGGTACTCTTGATTCAGCAGTGACCAGATTATTTTGGTTGGTTGAGGAGGGAACAGTGGGATACAGATTGGATTGTCAAACAATTAAAGATTCTTCAAAGATGCATTCATTTCTCAGCTCAGATGCAAGTACATGGACCATTTGGACACGAGCATTGGATTATTTTTGTTAGAGTTGTGTTCGGTGTGATTGGGTTCAGTACGAGTCAAGTGAGTGGGTTGATATGTGGGTTCCACAATATCTAACTCCTTTATCTCAAACAATATCCTTATCAAATGATGACATGGAAAGTTCACTTGAGTATGACCATCTATCAAATCTTGTACAACCAGGACAGTTTTTGCAGTTGTTGCACTGCAAGGGAATAAAGAGAGATCATAATATTGGTTGGCATGATGTGTCTAGGGAAAAAAAAATCTAACACAACCAAGTTCAAAGGGATTGTTCTCAAGTGCCACTGATTCTAAGTTAGGGCCCGTCAAAGTTTGATAATTATTAGCACTTAGGGTGCTCAAGGGACGACACCGGTAGGGTATGACCTTAAGCGTTCGACCGAGTGGGGGGGGGGGAGAAATAGGAGAATGCATAGGGTAATAATGCCTAATTGGACATGTCAGAACTAACGGTTCGTGCTCATGATGAGAAGAACGAGAAATTGGCCACGCGACAACATTTGATTGAATGAGACTGATGATTTTTTGCCAACTAAAAAAATGCCGCCCTAATAAAACTGATGCTCTGCAAAAAGGATTAGAAAATCTGTTTGATGGCAACACACACAAGAGCACAAGAAACAAATGTTAGTGTTAGCAACAAAAGATTATCCTAAACAGGCATATTAAGAGAGATATTAAGCATGAAATAGAAAGCATATAAACATAGAATAAAATAGCTAATCAAGATGCTCATAGTTGCTCCTCCCTTGTTCCTCTCCTCTCCAAGTCCCAAATGAGTGTAGCTCTCAGCTTTTAGCACTAGCCATGGATGCCATATGGAGATTCAAGATGGTTGAATATGATAAGCAAATGCTATGCAAGTGTATATAGTGATGCTATGAGAAAACTCTATGCTAATGCCAGTATAACAACAATACTCTAATACTTTCTCTTTTGCTTGAGGAGAAGGGTTCTATTTATAGAAGAAATGGGGAAATGAAGGGTTAAGATTGAATAATCTTAACAAGGGTTAGGATTGAAAGATATTCAATCCATGTGAGACTTTCAACCCAATCCCATGTTGACAAGTGTCACCATGAGGAGGCTTGAGAGGAGAGATAAGGAGCATTAAATGCTCGAGGGACATGATGGTTACCCTAGTCAAAGAAATAAATGCTTTGAAAAGACACATGGGTTACATGAGGGTTAAGTTAGGGGTCAAAGTCTTTAACTATGGGTGCAAGTGGAATTAACCATTAATGGTCATGTAAGAGCCATAAGTGGTTTGGAAGACTTTAGAAGTTAATTTGTTGAACACACAAAGCATTAATTGCTTTTCAAAGACTTTGGAGTCTTTGAGAAGTGACTCCAATTTGCTTAGGAATGTGACAATATTTAGGGGATGGATTAGGTTAATTAGGAAAGGTTTAGAAGAATCTAGAAGGGGTTTAGGCATGCAAGTGGATTTTGTAAGAAAATGCAAGTGGGAGGAATTTTGGTATTTTCAATTAAAATAAAATCATTTATTTCAATTAAATGGTGTAATTTGCATTTGGATAAATATTCAAATAAATATTAATTTATTTAAATGAGAAAAAGGAAGATAAAGCATTAAAATGCTTGAAGACTTTGAGGGAAACCATTAAAGGCTTGAAGACTTTAAGGAAAACCATTAAAGTCTTAAGAAGACTTTAAGGGAAGCCATTAAGTTTGAAGACTTTAAAGCCATCAAGTTTGAAGACTTTAAGGGAAACCATTAAAGGTTTGAGAAGACTCTAGAAGGAAGCTATCAAGTTTGAAGACTTTAAAGCCATCAAGTTTGAAGACTTTAAGGGAAACCATTAAAGGTTTCAAGTGGGTGAGGATAAATGGGATTTTAAATAAATAATTTATTTAAAATAATTGTGGAACTTGCTTTTGTAGGCAAATACAAGTGGGTGGAGGATAAAGGTGATTTAAATAAATAATTTATTCAAAATAATTGTGCAACTTGCTTTTGTAGGAAAATACAAGTGGGTGGAGGATAAAGGTGATTTAAATAAATGTTAATTTATTTAAAATAATTGTGCAACTTGCTTTTGTAGGAAAATACAAGTGGATGGAGGATAAAGGTGATTTAAATAAATATTAATTTATTTAAATGTGAGAGATGAGATTTTGGGGGTTTTAAATAAAGATTAATTTATTTAAATGTGAGAGAAGATTTAATTAAACAAATATGATTTATTTATTTAATTAATGGTATGAATTTGGCTAAGTGAATTAAATCAAATAAATTGAATAATTTATTTAATTAATAGGAGAAGAGGGTTAAGATGAATTAATTAAATATTAATTTAATTAATTATTAATTGATGGTTAAATAATCAAATAAATACTAAGTATTCATTTAATTAAGTGGACAGATTTATGTGACTACAAAAACCGTAAGGAATCTTGAAAAACAAAGATAGGCTTTTGTAGGGACCCCTCTCGTGGCCTCGTAGGTTCAAAAAGATCATTCAGAGGTGCCACAGTTTCCAAGTTAGGGCCTGTCAAATTTTGATAATTTTTAGCACTTAGGGTGCTCAAGGGACGACGTTGGTAGGGTATGATCCCAATCGTTCGACTGAGTGGGGGGGGGGATAGGAGAATGGATAGGGTAAGAATGACTAATTGGACATGTCAGAACCAATGCTTCATGATCACGATGAGTAGAAAAAGATCTTGACGAGTAGAACAAGATCACGACAAGAAGAACAATCTTGAGCAATTTTGCCAATATGAGAAACCTATGACTAGACATAACAAATATTGGTCTAGATGACCTTATTACATAAAAAAAAGATTATATTTCACCTTAAAACTATCAGTCTATGTCTAGACGTGTATAATCATTATAAGTTATTTATGTTAGGGTTTCAAGCAAATATGAACTAACAATTATATGCAAATTTAAATACAAAAGATAAAGGAATAAAATAGGACACAGATAACATAGAGATTTAACGTGGTTCACCCAGAATGGGTTACGTCCACCATAGACAGCCATCCAATCTTTCTTATTATCTAGCAAAAATAGTACATCAACATTACGATGCTGCCCCC
The DNA here is from genome assembly GCF_030272615.1 of Cryptomeria japonica. NCBI lineage: Eukaryota > Viridiplantae > Streptophyta > Pinopsida > Cupressales > Cupressaceae > Cryptomeria > Cryptomeria japonica. The sequence goes on from NC_081407.1 coordinate 122,648,443, forward strand.
GAGCTCTCGCTCGGAGCCCGACCTAGCCCCAGACCCTGCCAAGGATACGTGCTGAGTGTACAGTACTTTGCCAATCAGTCGCCACATTTCAACAATTTAAACTATTCATTCAATCATATTTGCATTCAATTACCTTTCCCTTATCTCCAACTGCACTACCAGATCCGAATCACACATCCCTGCACTCGCGCTACTTGTGCCCTACAAGAGTAAAATAAGATATACATGCAAGTTACTACATAATCTAATTAATACAAATATAAATGATGAGAATGTATGTACAATAAAATACAAACGACTAGGTGCAATAATATATGTACTGTAAAGCTATCAAGGCCAAATGAAATGGTCGTCAAGGTGCCCTCTTGGATCTGTGTCAACTCCTCCTCTATCATCAACTATTAAATAGACCATGTAAATAAAAATTAGTACTTAATATTATCTAGATTATAAATATTTATTTAAAATATAGAATGAACTATGAAAATACAAATCTTACCACTACATCATCAATGTATGATGAAGGTGCCTCCTCTCATCTAGCATGTGAGGACTCTCTAGGGTATCCTCCAGTCCCTGCCATAACATTTGGTGCATCGTGCATCTCATGCACCTCATAATCTCCAGTGTGCGCAAGAGGATCAATAGGCTGTCTAACTGGACCCAAGCATAGGTGCCCACACATGACACAACTATGGGGCACACAAATGTGTGGAGCTGAGGAGGACATGTTAGCACCACCGGATTCACTGCTACCATCTGGTGCAGAAGCCCTCAAGGCCCAATGAGACCTCATTGATGAAATAATCATGATGAGTTTGATGCAATGTAACAAGGTCATTTTATGATCTAGTTTGGTGCAATAAGACCTATAAAGGTCAATAATGTAATGGTTTAAGTCCTAGACTCAAGTTACTCAAATGTTGTCAAGTATGTTCAAGATGATGTCAAGTATGTAAAGTTGTCAATTTGGGTTAATATGGTCAAATGTGAGAGACCAAGAGAAAAATCATTTATTTGAGTCATTTTGTCACAAATATGCTAGATGTAGTCATCTTGTGGTCATGAGTTAAAAATAAAGACAAGAAGTCTAAAGTTGTAAAAGTTGGCAAATTCAAATTTGTCATCCCAACGGTTAGTTGGTTAAGAGGATAGTTAGGGAGTTTGAGGAAGGAAAGATAGGGTCTAAAAAGTATTTAATGTCCATGTACACGCTGAGAAAATTAGTTATTGAAGAAAGGAGTGTAATACATGTAAGACAAAGCTTCTGGTAATAAAGCACACATGGTTATACTGTAGATTTGAGTGGAATCTGAACTTTACTTTGATAGTATTAGTCTGTACAAGACCATATTTGATTGGATTTGCATGGATACTGATAGATAATCATCTTAACACTCTTTGTGCATTTATTTGGAGGTTTAATTCATCCATTTTGTGCCTTTATAATTGATTGTCCTATAGCAACAGTGTGTTAACACTTTTGTGAAGGGTTTTGACAACCAAAATGGAAATGTGACCCATTCCACTTTATGTGGTTACCGTGGCTTGTGGAATGGGTCAAGAATAATGTATTATATGATTCTCTAACAATTCATGTGCAAGGAATGATGTGGAGATGAAGTGTTGATACCCTAGGGTAAGGGGTTGAGTGTGAATGCAAGCATTGGAGGTGCCATGCATTGGATTGAGCAATTTATTTGAACAAGGGTGGAATTTTATGTTAGATTGTGTTTATACATTCTGAATGGATGGTGTTGGATCCTTTGGTTAGGTCGATAAATGATTGGAAGGGAGAGATTGAGAAAGCCCTAGTTTGTAGGCTTCTAAACGAGGGTTTTGTGTTTGAGTGGGTAAATGAATGTGGTACCTAATAAAAACTTGAAAATATGTGGTTTGGCATCAGGAGGAAAGACTTTTTTTGGGTTATAAGTCTTGTGGTTGTGTCCTTAGGGTGGTTGCTTTGTAAAAGTGGCTTAATTAGGCCTAGTTCAAGGGTTACAGGGTACTAGTTTTGTGCAATGGTCCAAAGGATTCCTACCTGGTTTTGGGATATGTTACAAAGATTGGAAAAGGGTATCCAAATATGAAATTTATTTGTCAAGTGTTTTGGAATTCTTTTGAGTAAAAGTTAGATTACCTGTTGAACAAGGCTACCAGGGATTAGCTTATTTGGGGATTCGGGTATAGGTTTATGAGTGAACCAGTTGATAGGGTGAGTGAATCATATTGGAAAAAGTGGAACATGGTATGTAGAGACCCTAGGAAGTGTTGGAACAAGTTGGTGAGGTTGAGAGATCTATTTGGGCATCTTGGTGAAGCCTTGTGAAGGAAGGTGAAATAAGAAGAGTTGAGTTTTGAAGAAGAAAGAATGATGAGTTGCAATGTGATTGTGGGAGGGTCCATGATGCTATGCATCACCATCAAAAGTAGGTTGAGCTACTGCCCCAGCCTGAGAAACCAAAAGGCTACTCAAAGAGTGAATAGCTGATATGGTCTGTGACGCCGCCTCATAGATGATATCTGGATGCTGCACTAGAGGTGGGGGATCAATAGGAGGAGGGGGGACATATGGGCCCTGGACTACTCTAACTACCCCAGGTCTATTTTGGGGCATACCTAAACCCACACCCTAGAAAGGTTGGATGTCAAAGTAGTTCACATGTTTTCTTAAAAAAAACTCAACATACAATTTTTTGATGAAGTAGAAGGGGACATCAAGATTGTTGTTGGGTGGTTTATCGAAAACCATCCACCAACGATCCCAAAATTTTTTCACAATATCATCATTTGTGCACCATTTAATAGAAAGTTTTGTTTTTTGGGGGTCTACAGGTTGACTAGTGCGGGGATTCACAAATAATGTGGCGATGGTGGCTTTGGATATCTCGAGATCCTTGATCTCCTTATAGGACAAGCCATCCGCATATTGTTCCCTCATAGAATCTTGCCACAAAAGAGCAACATTGTGCTCCTCAGTGACGGTTTCTATACTCTTTATGATGGACATGAGGGGATCAAACATTGGATTCAAGCGAGGGATCCTACGATAGACATCTACAATCCCCCTTAATTGGTTCAAATTTTGTGCAATTAAATCCTGAATTGAGGGGGGGTTTGGCAAATGAGGGTTTTGTGCAGAAGGGTTGGTTGTTGTAGTTGTGGTTGATCAATGTTTTCACTGTTATCCCCCATTTTTAACCTAATTGAATGTAAACAATTGAATTTAGTTAACAAATTTGAACAATTTCATAGTTGATTTAAAAAACCTAGTTTTCATGAAAAAAACATATTTTGAATGAAAAAACAAATAAACATTAAAAAAAATGCAAAAATTTGAATGAAAATGATGAAAAACAATAAAATTCCTACCTTTTATTGGATTTTTTTGCAAATTTGGATCACAAAATTGGATATCAGGTCCAACCAAATATCGGATTTGACGGAATTCACACAGTCTGTGGGTGAAAAATAACCCACAGGCTATCACAGTCCACTTTTATTGTTTCAGAAAATCGGATATCCGATTTTTATAGTTATATTTGTTTATGATGAAAATGGATAACATCAATATTGAGAGACTAAATGAATTCAACCACAAAACCCTAGCCTAACAACAACAAAGATCCACCATAACATATGAAGATTACCTAAGACAATGCAAATCAAATGAAATCACAAAGATTATACCATCACATGTCCAATAGGGTTTGAATCTCCTTTCTTCCTATCTCCATTTATCTTGCTTGATATATTTGCTCTCAGATTTTATGTGTGCACAAGAGCTCAATAAAGAACGAAAATGTGGTTGCAAGTAGGCTTGATCTCATATGAAAGTTCGAATACTAGAGTAGTCAAGTAGTCAGCAAGGGGGGTTTGATAATGCAGGAAGTATCTCCTTATATAGAAGACACTATAAGAAATGGAGGGATAAGATTGAGAGGTGTAAAAGATAAATGGTTGGCTAGGATTAGAGGGTAGGTAGAGAAAATAATGAGAGGGTAGGTAGTGTAGGAATTAAGAGATGAATGACATGTGTCATGGGTAGAAAAGGCTAATGAATTAATTAAATAAATATTTATTTATTTAATTAATAGAAGAAGTGGGATCAATTAAATAAATAAGATATTTATTTAATTTAGGAAAAAGGATAATTTAAATAAATAAATGTATTTATTTAAATGAGAAATAAGGCTAGAAGAAGATAAATGAATTAATTAAATAAATAAAGATTTATTCAATTAATAGAAGAGTTAGGCTAAAGATAATTAAATAAATAAAAATATTTATTTAATTAGACATGACAATTTTAGGTGTTTACAAGATTATTTAAAATAACATTATATTATATTATATTATATTATATTATTTTTTTAATTTAAAATTACCTATAAAAATCATATATCTGATATTTTTCACATCGCCACTTTTTGCCCCCCCATGATCTTGCACTAACCCTAACCTTATTTATTAATTAGTTTTAAAAAATTAATTAATAGATCAAATATACATTCTAATGGAGTTAACCATAACCATTAGATCCTAGAAAGGTGTATAATTTAGATTTTCCAAAAAAGAGACCCTTAAGCATTAGGCTAGATTGGACTTTCTATTGTTTCTCATTGTTTATGTAGATGTTAATAGAAGCAAATTGGAGTGCTCTTCAATCTCCAATGCATAATGTTTATATGTATATGTATGTATATATATGTGCTTGTGTGTGTATATATATGTATATGTATGTATGTATGTATGTGCATATGTATATATGTGTATGCACGCACACACACACATATGTTTATTATATATTTAAAATATTAAGAAAGGATTCTTTGTTTCATATGTTATGTCCTCTCATTAGGGGTAAAGTAGACCTTGTGACCTTGTGCTCAACACAAGAAGCTCTCCCAAATTGAGAAACCCCTTAAAATTTAAAAATTATATTTTTTTATCAACTTTATTAATTGTTGAGTTTATTTAGTATATTTGTTAAATATATTGTAATAAAATAAAATAAAATAAATTAATTATCTCAAATGAATTGATTTTAAAAAATAATATAATATTTATTTTTTAAATGTGAATAATCAAATTAATTTTAAAATTTAAACTAGCTTTTGTCAATTTTTAGTCCAAATTTTTATGTTAGAATTCTTACTTCATATAGAATTGGCTTTATAAATTTAAATTTTATTAACTTTGTATCAATTTCATTAATTGTTATGAGTTGACTTCTATAATTGTTGTGTGTTACTATAATTCAATGAATAATTAAGTATTTTAAATGAATCAATGTTCATTTTTAAATGTGAATCTACTATTTTATTTAAAAATCTTATATTGTTTGATTAAGTCAATTGCTAAATGTTAAAACTTTTTGATTCTATACTAAATTTTTTGTGTGTGAGAATATTCTTATTTCACATAGATTTGACTTTAAAATTTAAAATTTATAATTTTTTATCACTTTTATTATTTTTATGAGTTGATTTGACATAGTTGTTGTGCAAATTATCATATTTAAATAAGTTAGACTCAATTAATTATTTCTAATGAATTATTTGTTAAAAAATAATTTAACATTTATTTTAAAATATGAATAATCAAAAAAAAAATTTAGATTGTTTGATTAAATCAGTTGTCAAAATTTAAACTTTTCTTAATTTGCAGGATTATTACCTCATGTATAATTGACTTTATAAACTTTAAATTTTAAATGTATTAATTATTAATAGTTGGCCTGGAATAGGTTGTGTGCATGTTATTATAATTAAATGAGTTAGAATTAATTAATTGCTTCAAAGTTTAAAATAATGTCAAGGTTTTTTTAAATTTAAATATTCAAATTTATTAATTAAAAAATTTAAATTATTTGATTAAGTTTATTACTAAAGATTAAATCTTTTTGAATTTAAGCTATAGGTTTTTAATTTGCGTTATGGGTATCAATAAAGTTGCACAACTTCTGAAATTAAAGTCTAAAAATTCTAACTATTAAGAGAAAAGTGTGTGTCTATTATTAATCATGGAGAATTCTTTTATCTCCTTAGAATTCTTGGTCATCTGATGATGATGAGTGTGATTTGAAATGTTGATTGTAAAAATTTGCATACACAATCAAATCCATAAATAACAAGTAAATGATTTTTCATTTCTTTAAAATTAGTAATCTAAAAGTTGAGATAACCAAAATAATTAAAACATGTAAAATATCTGATGCTTTTCCCTAATAAAAAATAATCCTGTACATCCTTCAGGACTGTGTATACATTGGAAGGTCTCAACAATTGAAGACTAAAGCATATGTTAGTGCATTGAGAAAGAATAAATTGAGTGAGCAACAATTCAGAGATGAATTGTTGTTCAACATAGAAAATTATCACTTAGAACATGGAATGGCTTTTTTGGATTTTAGCTGTGGTTTCAGCTGGTTTAGCAATAGTTCTGATGGAATTTGTGAAACTTATATGGTTGAAACCACTGCAAAGTAAAAAGAAATTTGAAGCCCAAGGGATTCAAGGTCCTCCATATAAGTTATTCAATGGAAATGCTCCTGATATTGTTAGACTGGCCAGGAAGGAAAGCTCCAAACCATTGCCACTGCCAGAACACAATATAGTTCCTAGAGTTCTTCCTGCCTATCATCATTGGATGCAAACATATGGTACATATATCCTATCTATTAGAAACATTAATGAAATAAGTTTATCAATGAAGTTGATGTGCATGTATTTTCTCACTGGACACCATCCAGTGAAGAAATCATATATCCTGAATTTTGCAGTAGAATATAAGAACAGAAGGATCTATAACACCCAATTCATTATGCATTGTCTGTGATGTAGGTCAGGAATTTGTTTTCTGGTTTGGGAATAAACCCAGGCTTTATGTTACTCACCCTGAGCTTGCAAAGGAGATATTATGTAACAAGTTTGGACATTGTAACAAACTTCAAAATAAGCAGCTTGGAAAACCAGGCCTTTCAAGGTTAAATGGGGAGAAATGGGCTCATCATAGAAGGATTCTCAATCCTGCTTTTCACACTGAACTCTTGAAGGTAAATCCCAGGGCTAACATGAATAACAAAAAGATATGAAAAGGTAAATCTACCCAAGTTGCACTATTTTCAACAGCACAAATAATATTTGAGATACAACATAAATTTTATTGTCAAGTGATAGTTTTGGTGGATTTGATTGTGTGAATTTTTAATCAACATTTCAGATAGATTTCTCTTTTCAAACTTATTCATTCTAATGATGGATCATAGAACAAAACATCGATAAAAAAAACCAGTCACATAATTAAATGCAGAAACTATTAACACAATTTATCATGAACTGTAAAAATTTTATACATCTAATAAATTTTATTTTCCTTTCTTATCTACAATCTGTGTGATAAGATTGCAGACTAGATGTCTGAGTTCTCTAATACTTTGCAGGGTATGATTCCCTCAATTGTACAAAGTGGTATCAACATGTTGACAGAGTGGAGTAAATTGATGTCATCAGATGCAAATGAAATTGAAGTTTTTAAAGAATTTTGTATACTTTCATCAGACATAATTTCCCGCACAGCATTTGGAAGCAGTTATTTAGAGGGGAAACGCATTTTTCATTTGTTGGATCAACAAATCCTTCTCTTTTTTGAATCGATTCGCAGTGTTCATATTCCTGGCTTCAGGTAACAAGTTTTAGCCCTATTTCCTCCATAATCTCTTTTCTGTATGATGTGTATGTGTCATTAGATATTGTAGAGTCCCCATTCATTGTTAATGGTCTATCAGTTAATTGTCACTAGTTTTCCCTTTGCTTTCAACTGTTTTAGTTTGTTGTCAAATGAGTTAGCATGATTATAGAAGTGCATCCATTATCTTCTATGTTTCAATTATGGTTTGTTTTTGTTCATCTAATCTTTCAATTATTAATTTTTCATGTTTCAATTATAGTTTGTTCCTTGCTTATCTAATCTTTCAATTATTAAAAAATTTCACATGTACCAATACTTACTTTATTTCCAGGACTTAGATTTTTTGGCTTTTTTGAACTTTAACGGAAAGAGTTGTGCAACTTTATTGGTACCCATAGGGTGACTTCTGGCACATTTGTGCACAAGTATTGGCCATTTTTTAGGTGGTTGCAGTGTAAGGTTATTGGGACATCTTTAAGTATGTATCAGTGGACACTTTGAAATGATCATTTTTTGACCCTTGCAAGTATAATGGATCCCACAACATGTGTCGTTTATTACCCATAAGCCAGAAGAATAGCTATATTGGGGCATCTTTAAGTACGTACCATGGACATTTTTTGACCCTTGCACGTATAATAGATTCCACAGCATGTGCTGTTAATATTCAAAAGCCAGAACAATAGCTATATGCAGTTAAATCTGTGGGGTGTTTAAAATTATCTATAATGACTACTAATACACAAATATTAAATAATTTCAAATGTTTTAAATTATAATTGTTTTATTATGCTACCTTGTTTTGCACCTAATGACATGAACACACCCAAAATACTAAATTCATGTCTTTGGTTAAGAAAGGTTTTGTTTGATTTTTACTAACACCCTAGGTCAAATCAAACCATGGACAACCTTAAGAAATCGATTCCAACAGAAAGTACATTTCCATCTCTTAAAAAGAAAATTCAGTAGACATCTCACAATTAAGCTTCAAAACTGGATCAGGGAAGGAGCGGGAATATTTCTACTCAAATTTCATTGAAAGACTGAATGAGAGGGTAGAAGAAATGGCAGAACATTAAAATAAAAAAATCGGCAAACCACAGTGTTTACATGCCTAGATATTTTTTTATTCTAATTTTCAAATCACAAACCATAGAAATTTGCCGTTCATGAGAGATCTGTGAAAGATGATTCTTCCTAAACCAAAAAAACACCAGTTTAGGCTTACAATTGATTTTAATTTTTTTCCAAAATCCAAATATTTGTGAACAGCCATGATGTCCTAAATTACCCAGAAGAGGTCAAAAATGGCTCAGAAAACCTGCAAATCTGATTTTTGGATTTCAATTCGATTGATGGATTCAATGTTCTAGATGAAAAACCATTAAGATTCTATCGTTACTTTGGTTAGAGGCATTCTCAATCGCTCCACTAAGCTCACCTCTTTACCAGAGGTCGTCTCCAAACACCCTTATTCTGTAAAACCACCCCATATTTCAATGTGTGGATTTTTGCAATGAATTCCTTGGACCCTGTGCTCATTCTTCCATGATTCCAGCAAATTTTCTAAAACTTTCTCTTTTCCTCCAATTTCTCCAACACCCTACGCTCAAAGGATTGTTGTAGTCTATCAAGAACAAGTTCACACAAAATAGATTGTTGGTTACCCAAATCAAAGGATACATTCACAATTAATGACTGAAAAGCCATCATCAATGTGTTGTAAGAGGTGGCAGATTCCTTTGAATCACCAAAACCACGGCATAAGGAAGCCAAGTGTTTGACGGAATGTCTACCTTGGAACTTTTGGTATGGCTTTTTCTGGAGTTAATGCTGATTGCCCGATTCCCAAAATGCTTTTGCATCACTCCCATTTGTTTGAAATTTTATGTTACGAAATTGGTAACACATGAAAAGATGAAAGATGAAATATTTCTAAACCAAAACAGATGCTTTTCACTTTCAGTAAATAATCCCTTATGTTGGATTATAAGGATGCTCTTTCCTGCATGGAAGATTTCTTAGTTACCAAAAGTAAAAGTATTGATTCTAGATGATTGAATGAGTAAATGAATATTTTTAATAACGTCTACAAGGCCAAACAGTCTATGGGACCACAGATAGCTAGCAAAAGAAGCTATTACTCGTGGGTAAGAAGTTATTACTCGTGGGTAAGAAGTTATTACTAGTGGGTTCAGGTGGAATATGCTTTGTCATAATGAGCATGATTTGGTACGTTAATATTGTCCATGTTTGAATAAAATTAATATTGTGACGATGTTTTCTATATGAACTCAATCCACTAACTTCTTGATCCATAGTGGACATTTATGACTTGCTAGACGATTGCAATGTTTAATGTTTGGAGCCATTGAATCATTCCAATAATAAATTTCTATATTGGTATTAAATATTATAAATTAATATATATTTCTCTAATAAATATGATAAAATGATAGAAACACTTACTTACAAAACAAAAATCTTAAATGTTTTTTAAAATTAAAAAATAGTTTATATATTCATATTAAAGTTGGATCATTTCAAAAATAAGTTTCTAAATTAGTATTAAAACATAATCATGATCTAATATTTTAAATTAACAGAAAAATAATTCTCTACATTGATATTAAGAAATATTTAAGATAATATTTAAAATATCTCATCTATGATATTATATTTATAAAATTATATATAAAATATAACAACATAAAATTATAAGATTGGATAAGTTTTTTATTTTATAGAAGATTGTGGATATAGTTGAAAATTATCCTATCTTTTAAATTAAACTTTTATTTTTGAGAGCCATAAAACTCTCTTACCATTATTGTTTTGTTTTCAATTTCTTATTAAAATTTTGAAAAATTTATTTCTATTTCTCAATAAATTAGAAAGTACATTATTATCATTGTATTTTTTATTTTATTTTTAGCTTTTTAAAAGTTTGATATAATATTTTATTATTAGATTTTTGTTTATAGGGAGAGATCATATCCATTTTATTATTATTGTAGATTTCATTAAGTAATAAGATTTTTCTTAATTAATTACTACTAATTAGATTTTAAACAAATTAGAAATTCAATTTTTGATTATTTGAATTATGCAAAAAATAATTTATTAAGAAAATGATTTGTTACTTAAGATATAAACTTTATTTACTTATCAAAAAATAACAACCGACTTCAACACAACAGAAGCTCAAAACCCCTAACCCACTAAATAGCAGCTTATAATATAATAAAAAACATTTTAACAAAATCTAAACAGAACATATCATAGCTATCATTGAGATAAACGGAAACCTAATAACAACATTGTTTAAAGTCTTAATTAACCCAAGCTCATGAAATTTACCAATTGCTAAGATTAAACCAGTATAGATAACCATGGTAGGCATGCAGGCCAACACACTGAAACCATTATACCAAAATACTAGAATTAAACTAGTCAACAACCAAAAAGATCATAACAAAAAGAAAATGGTACATAGCCCAGAAAACTAGCACAGATAGCGCAACTAATTGGGGCCACAAAGCAGTTCCTTGAAAGCTTTCGGAGGTGGCCTTTCCCTTGCTACTTCTTGATCTTTCTCCTCATCTTGCTCTACCCAGAGAAAAACCCCATGGTAGCCTTTGGCAGTAACACAAAGAGTACTAACCGCCCTTCTTAGTTGGGCCTTTTCAAATCAAAGAGATTTTCTTCTATATAAGCTCGAGGGTGCATTGTAAAAGGGGTTCCCAATTGTTTACCATTTTTGGAAGAAGAAGATCACTTAGAAAATAGCTATGCATTCAATTCAGACCTTAGAATTGCATTCAATTCAGACCTTAGCATTGCATTCAGTCAATTGATGAAAGAAAAACAAGTTTGCCTCTGTTGTATGTTTATTGTTGTTTTATGGATGAATTTACAGCTTTGTGTCAACTCAAATGAATATAGCTATTAATTGTTATGGTTTTTGGCTTTTATAATTTCATCACAAATGCACGGGTAGTTGAATCATGTTTTTTATACTCTTTCAATCATCTATAATAATTTGTGATTTGGGGTTATACTATGCCATTTGGTAAGCAAAATTTGTAGGGAATAATTGTTTTAGCGAGATAATAGGAACATCCCCTATGAGCCTTAGCGGGTGCTTCTCACGAAAAAGATCTGAATATTTTGCCCTATGTCTTGTCATTTTGTGCATTTTGTTCTCTTTCCACCAATAAAGAGTATGTGGCGTTCTGTGATAATTTTTTTGGGGTCATCAGTTTTTCTAAAGGGGATTGAAAGTGCTGTAAAATCTTTGGCACATCACCCTAGATTAGATTTACTTATGTTTATTTCCTCTTTTCCTTTCCATCCCCTCTAATATTCGAAGAATCGGCTTCTAAAATCCCAGAAGTCGTTTCTTAGGTCACATTAAGTTCCCACACTTGTCAAACTTCCGGATAGCCCTTATTTAAGATGTGAGCCTTCTTAGGGATCAACATGAACCACCTGCATTACCTCCCAAATGTCATCAATGTTGGTTGACATAATCATCCCTTTCAACAACAACAACCTAGTAAAATCTTCTCTTGGTTTTATGAAATCAAATTGAACATGATAACACTTGTTCAAGATTAAAAACCATAACCTACAATCTGATTTTTCTAAATTCAGCAATCTGAAAATAGGACAGTAGCTGCAATACTGAAATTTGCTAACCAAAATAGAGAAAGAAAGTTTTGAAATGACATCTGTAGAATCTGAAATTTCTTCCCTTTCAATCAACTCCTAAAAATTTCTCCATTCCATACCTGAAGACGCTTACCAACTTAATGAACAACAATTTCCATCATGTTGCAATGCTACCCTAATATTTCTTTGGGCATACTTCAAACTTCTTCATGATGAGTTGCCGACTTGAAAATTTCAGCAAACTGTAAACCAAGTTTATTGTTTGATAACACATCTATTTCATGACTAAACACTTCACTTGGATCCCACACTCTCATGTGAAGACAACCTTGAGTGAGAGGATATGAGTGTCCTTTGCTACAAGTTATCTTTTCTTTGTTTCCAATCCCAAGATGCTTTTCATGATCTATGTGAGCAATCTTTAGAGAATAATCTTTGTATTTGTTCAAATCTGAAATCAGTACCTCATTGGTTGATTTAATCAAGATCAACAACTTAAAACTAGAACAATAGCTGCAATAATGAATTATTCTCATTTTCACAGATGATTTGGGAAACAAAATAATGAAAATTGCCCCTTCAAAAACTAGGAAATCATCACAATCGATCACCATTTGAAATGTTCTCTTTCCCTTTCCCAAAATTGACTGCCCTAATGCCTATGAGTATTTAAATTAAGCTTCATTGTGACTGAATTGTATGATAATAGAAGTGTTGATGATGATTTTTTTTTTCCAATAGGCCTCCATGCAATCTCCTTCCTGTCACTGCCAAGCTTACTCACAAGTGGCTAATGTTCTCTTGCATCAAAACTAATTATTGAGGTAAGATCACCATGCTTATGCTTTCTCTTTTGGATAATCATGAAAATTTCTTCAAGGAGAGTAAAATACTCAATACAATTCCTTACCTCACAATAGTGGTGACGTTTCCTACTTCTTGGTGGGCTCAAAAACTTAGAAGTTCAAACACCATACAAGGTAGATGCAATATAAAATAAACTTTATTACGAAAGTATGCCTTAGCTGGATACAAAACATTGCATACCTTACCATAATTCAACCCAAGAAGATGTCCTCGAGATGATGAAGTCTTCATTTATCCTATCATCCCATGGGGAATCTTCTTCTATTGCTTCACTTCTTTCTTCTTTACAAAGTGGCCTGCCTGGAGGATTACCGACAAGAATCTTTTCATGTTGGATCACATGATTTTGCACATCATTAGGATTAGATATTTGGTCTTCATTTGAAGCTTCATGTGAATCGCGAAACTGATCATGGGAGGAATTCGTCTTCATCTGCATGGCATCAACAATCTTTGGTGGCCCCTTAACTGGACCACTAGGCCCCACCTCATGTCTAAGAACCACACCTGGATCCTGTATCCTGTTATTTATAATCACTTATGTTGATAGAATCAGAAGTGTCTTAGCATCCATCACAAAATTGTGGATTATCAAAAGTTGACTCTGGATCCATCTCAAAGAGTGGGTTATCAATGAGCTGAAAATTATTTTCATCCTCACTCAAACTGATCTTCTTGCAGATCCAAACTTGTACATTCCACTTCTAATTTCTTTGGAAAATGCTCTAAATCAAAAGCCTCTTGAAGGCTATCAAGCTCTTCAATTACCTCTCTGATTTCCTTCGTCAATGTTTCATTTTATTGCTCCCTGAATTGTTCTGAAACCTCAAGCTGATTTTTCATTTCTAGACCCGTCATTTGGGTACTTCCTAATGATTCCTTTGTTGATTTAAGCTCGAAAGTGAGCTCAACAGCTTCTTTCTCTTTTCCTTTGAATGCATTAAGGGTCTCTTTTACAAACTTGATGATACGGTCTCTATCTAAAAGTAATTACAGGCAATCCAATTTCATTGTTTCCAAGGCATCTTTGACTATTTGCAGATATACAAGAGTGTAATCTCCCCTTTTCAAATTAGGATTTAATAATAAACAATAATAATAAAATTATAAATATAAAAGAATAAAATTAAACATAACCATAACTAAAATTTAGTTTAGTTTAATGAATGGTCAAAAGGCATAAGATGAAAAGTTGTTGCTCCCTCAAACATGAGATATAAAAGGGAGATGAGAACTTCATTGAAAGGGGGATAATTTGGGAATCAGAAGTGAAGATCTGATTTAAATAAGAAGTGCAGATCTGATTGTGAAAGGTTGTGTCCCTTTCAAAGGGCAGAAGTAATGAAGAGTTGCACTCTTTCAAAGGGTGCTAATGGTGAAAGGGTGTGTCTCTTGCCAAAGGACATCCATAATGAAGAGGTGTGACCTCTCCCTCAAATTGAGAGATATAAAGGAAAGGAATCAAAAGCATCCAGTGGCAGGAACATCGATCAGATCAGATCATAACTGTTACTAAGTTATAGGAATTGGCAGCCAACTAGTAGGGGCCATTACAAGGAGTAAATCTTCCTTGAATGCCTTTCTATCTCTTCTCAACTTGGGCTTTCCAAATGAGGTCTTCAAAGAAATTGTGTGTGCTATCAACTCTTCTTAAATATTGCACCACTTTTCTCTTCAGTGAACAAAAATTGATTTTTCAACTTGCAGCTCTGTAGGCCCTTTCTCTATTTTTACAAAGCAGCTTTGTTGTTCATGCAAATGTTTTTTGTATTTTCTTCAATTGTACGAGCAATAACATCTCCAATTCTGGGACTATCATCTACTTCAAACTCAACAATTTGAAGAAGACTCATGTACTCCTCTTCACTTGTGTCATATCTCGTGATGATAAGTATGGCATCAACTTTTGCTCAGATTGTTTGACAACATTGTTAATCACTCATGTGTAGATGAAGAAGTAACCAGCCAATAGAATAGATAATAGTGGTTGGGGAATTTCATCACTCTCATTCACAATTGAAGTCGTGATGGTCTACATAAAAGATAAAAACACTTTTTGTATGGTTTTAATTAACAACAACCAAGAAATGTTGAAACATTTCAAGAATAACATCTTCACAGCCAAGATCTAACATAATAACACAAGATCTGATTTTTGCAATAGTTTCTGGGATTATAATCCTTTTTGCCAAAGATGAACTGCTGATATCATTCGACCCTTGGAAACGTTTTACTATCAATTGAAATACCTTCTTCCTAATATTGCTATTATAAAGATCTTGTGGGGCTATTATCCTCATAATTTCATATGTACAAAAGGCAACTGCAAGTCTTACCTCCTCATCTGGATAATTCTAAAACTTTGGCTTAACCAAAGAATTCACAATAGGGCCACAGTAATTTGCATCTCCATTGAATCAAGCTAATTTGTCTTAGAAAAACAACTCTCCACTTCTTCCAAAATGCAAAGTAGATCATATTTTGATTGATGCGGGTGATCAAGTCTCTTACCTTCTCTATAAAGTTTCTTTCTCAAAACTTCTTTACTAAATGATGTCATTATTCATAATCTAGAAGAATCAAGCCTCTGACAATCCACTGAAACTCACTGTTGGAACTGATATATAGCCATTGAACACTGTTATGCAATTTTATGAACACTCACACACTTTAAAAATTATGTCATGCAACTGAAAAATCTACAAGGAGGGTTAGCTTCCAAACAAGCTGACAAGATCACGAGTCCTGATACCACTGCAATAACCTTTCTGATTTTAAAAAAAAAAAATCATCTGAATGAAAACTACCATGCAATGCCCTTAACACTTTCTGATCACCCAACTCTCATGATGGGCAAGGTGAGAGTATACAGTGTATAGGACCATACCCAATTATGTAAAGCAACACATGAAGTGATATAATCAACTAAGCACACAAAGTGGCAAGTCCAACCAGGTCTAACTTCTTCAGTGGAGTGTGCTTGATGCATGAAACCGAAAGAAACACACTAAGCGGTAGTTCCAACCAAATCTTCACTTTTTTAATGGAGTATGCCTGATGCGAGAACTGAAAGGAAACACTTCTACACTTATTCAATGGAGTATGCAATCACCACAAATAAGATGGCACACAAAGCAGCAAACCATCCTTATCTACACTTATTCAACAAAGTGTGCAATTACACGAAATGCAAATTGAAACCATTAGCAATACTACCATCTAGGGCATTGCAAGATCATATAACATGCATTACAAACATCATTTAGAAAGATAAATTGCTGATACATGCTAATATAGAGTTTTGATCACAAATAGAGACTGCTACAAAAACCCAAAGCACATCAAATGACATAGATAAATCAATTTATCAATGAAACAACTATAAAGTACTTTCGATGGATGAAACAAGGCTACAGTAGAATTGTGTAACTTTGTAGCTGCTATTAACGCTGCTCATATAGGTCTGAAATGCGCATGCCCATACACTGAAACATTGCCTAGAAGCATACAAATACCACCTAACTGCAAACTACTAAAAACACACTCCAAAACTCTTCTACACACCCAACACACTAGAAAAGATAATTTATCAAATTGATAATAAAAGAACAAAAAATTACAAGTTTGTAATAACTTAATGAGCTGCTGATAAAACAAGTACAACAGGTGTAAATAGCAACAAACTTACCAAAAAAAAATGAAAGTTCATTTGGCAGATCATTTGACAAACCCTTGGCACCTCAAAATAGAGTGTTAAATGCTCCCAAAACGGAGTGAATCACTTCCTCACTTCACTTGCCCCTTTCAGCAGCTTGCATGGCCTTGCTTGTAGGTGTACGACCTCACATAAGGGACTCCACAGTTATCAAAGTTGGTATGGCCTGAACTAAAACCCAGGACAATAGCATAAATTCATAACAAATCAAAATTTAACCAACAAAATCTATCAGCAATAAGCCCATATGTGGTATGATAGGCATGCAGTACAATCCTTCCACTTCCTGGAATGTACAACCAGAAATAGACTACTTCAATCTCATCAATAAACTCTTGAAAATCATTCAACCAATATTTTTAATAAACCTATCAAACCACACAATTCAACACATAGCAAATGTTCATCTTGAACAATAAACTGAAAAACTTCACTTGCAGGCGCAGCTGTGACCTCTAGATGAAATCACCAAGTCCGGCTAGGAAGGTTTTTGTCCTCAACAATGAGCTAACAAATATCATAAGATGACATAGGTTTTTCACCAGCAGAAGCAAATATCATAATGTGTCTAACCTCAACAATGAGCTAACAACCTCCTTTTAAAATATTCAAGAGGAAATTAAATAATGCTTTCCTCTTTAGCCTCTAAAAGTTCTTGTTTGCAGCTCTTCTATCCTTGAGGATTTCAAATGGATTAGAGATTGTTACTTGAGTCATCTAAGAGGGAGTTTTTCTGTTCTTCCTAATTTAGGCTGTCTAGACCTGTTGCTCCGTTATTTTTTCACATGTGGTTCTTGATCTTGATGCTCCTTCTGTTGCTGTGCCCTTTGTGTGGGTTCATTCTAGGAAACATTTACTTGTTTTCCATCTCTTTTTTACTGTCTTGTCTTGAAGGGTTTCGTTGGGTTGTCTCTTAGTCCCAGGCATACCGTTCCAGATGTCCATGTTCATGACATTTTCTGAACTGAAAGGATGCTTTCAGAGTCAACATGTTCTCACTCTATCCCACTTACTTCTAATATGTTTCTTTTAAGGGTGGATTTTTGTTGATTTGTATTGACAAAAAGTTTGACCTAATTGAATAACATAGGTTTCATGTGATATCTGAACTGGTGATATAAATTCTGCAGTGGCTCGGCCTACTCTCTTCGGAGGAAAGGAAATCTTACACATACTAGTGCTATACCTAGTAAATCATCTGTTAAGTGTTTCATAAAGAAGCTTCCTTCTTCATAAACCAGTGTCTCCCTTCAAAGATTTAATTTCTTTCCTATTCTGGTGAGAAGAATGCCACCAAATATCCCTTGGAATTAAAAGCGGCTCTACTTATCCTATGTCTGCCTAGTTTTCCTGAGCTGAAGCCTTCAATGTTTTTGTTCTGGGAAAAGCTTCCATTAAGCAACAAATCAGAGCTCGTTCCTTGAAAAATTAGAGCCGATCTTCCGTCGCCTATATCGAGAAGCTAAGTATTGGAGGATTTTCCACTTCAAGTAGCATCCATTCTCTTTTTTTGATGGGAAAATTTGTATGTACTTTGAAGATCTTGTTATTTCAGAAATGATCGCTTCTTTGAAATTATGGGTTCTTGTTTTAATTGGTGAGTTGTATCACTGAGATGGTCCTTCAGCTGATTCTTTTTTCCTTTTCAGCAACTGTTATTGATTCTTAAAGATGAGGTTGCTGGTCTAGGGTTTGTAGCATGGGGATAGGGGTCTTCTGAAATTACAGCAGCATCAGTTAAACTCCAGCAGTTGAAGATAAAATGTTGACATAATCCAATTTTAAAATCCTCCACCATTTTACACAAAGCAGCATTAGCATGGAGGGCCTGATTACCTTCATTTTGAATGTTTGTAATTGTAACAGTAAGTGATCTCCCTTATCACTAAACCACAGCCCTAGGTATACCACAATGACTGCTGCTATTCTTAATTTTAATTCTATTTTCCACTCTCATCTATGGTACACGTCGGCTAAAACCTTTGGATCTAATGGAGCAGAACTTTATCCATGTTTTGTTCTAATCCCTCATTTGTAATGCTATTAAGATCTATAAATCCAGAAACATGTAACTGTTTAAGTCTTCATGACTGCGGATTGATAAGTTCTAGGACTTTTTTTTTTCTAACAGGTTTCTTCCGACAAGAAAGAATAGGCAACGATGGTCATTGGAGAAGGAAATTAAGAGATGTATTATGCAGGTGATTGAAGGTAAAGAGAGGACTGCTTGTGAAAATTTAGAGGACTACGGCACTGATCTACTTGGTCTGATGATGACTTCCCAAAAGAAAGACGGAAGAGGAAACATGAGCATGACTACAGATGAAATATTTGCTGAATGCCGGAACTTCTATGCAGCTGGTCAGGAAACTACATCAATCCTCTTGACATGGACTATGGTATTGATGGGAATGCATCCAGAATGGCAAGAGAGAGCACGCAAGGAGGTCTTGGAAGTATGTGGGAAAATTGGATTTCCAAATGCAGACACTGTAAATGGCCTAAAAATCGTAAGTAAAAGGGCTTTACGTTTTGACCTTTCCTGGAATTGATTTTTCCAATGGTGCTCCTAGATCATGCTCTGTTTCCGCAACATTCTGTTCGAAGTTTAAACTATTTAAAAGAGCATTTTTTTAATAAAAACCAGAGATTATAGAGATAGGGTTTTGTTTTCAGATTTAGAAAAAAATTAGAGATTATAGATCTATAGGGTTTTGTTTTCAGATTTAGAAAAAAATTAGAGATTATAGATCTATAGGGTTTTGTTTTCAGATTTATATATATATATATATATATATATATAACAGAGATTACAGAGATAGGGTTTTGTTTTTCAGATTTTTCAATTTTTCAGAGAAGGCAGAGACATTGATAAGTAGATCAATTTCCTTGTATCCATGTTATTGCAGGTAGGAATGATTCTTAATGAATCCTTGAGACTTTATCCACCAGCAGTGATAATAACACGGCAGACATCTAAGCCAATTATGCTTGGAAGGTTCTCAATTCCTGCAGGTACTCAGCTTGAGATTCCGATTCTTCAAATCCACCATGATCAAGCTTTCTGGGGAGAGAGTGTGAATGAATTCAATCCAGAGCGATTTAGCCAGGGAATTTTAAAGGCTGCCAAGCATCCAATGGCATTCATGCCATTTGCATTAGGCCCGCGGATCTGCATTGGTCAAAACTATGCACTGCTAGAGGTGAAAATAATATTAGCCATGATTCTGCAAAGGTTTTCCTTTGTGATTTCACCTAATTACATCCATGCACCTGTGCAATCATTCCTGCTCAAACCCCAACACGGAGCTCAGATCATGCTTCATATGAATTAGGTTTTACAACAAAGAATCATGGGAAAATAATTTAGTTTCTGAAATGAAATGCTACAAAATACACATCACCTATACATAATTATGATGTAAATTGAGTTTTGAGCAATTATGATATTAATCAAACCTTGAAGATTGATGTGTTTAGTATTTTTGAAATATTAATCATAAGAGTTTCTATTTTTATATTCTTTTCTTTCGTCCCATTAAAAAGAGTATAAATCTATTGTTCAATAGACTGCAAATTTATCTTAACAATAAAGATAGTGTAATTTGAAATATTTATCATATATCTATTATGGGGTTTCTATTTTCATATTATCTTCTTTCTTTTCATATAGTTATATTTTTATTTAACAATAATTTGTTGTTCAAGATAGTGTATATATGTCATATGAAAATCTAATTATTTTAAGATCTAATTATTTTAAGATAATGATTAGTGTGATTTATTTCATAATGATAATATTTAATTCAAATTTCAATTCATTTTATAATTAATGTGTAAAGGTAAAAAGGATATCTTTATTTTATTTTTCAAAAAATTTAAAAATATTTTTTAATCTTCAATTCAAATTTGTTTCCATCAATCCTAACTTTTACACTTCCGAATTCAGGAATATAACATGCATTCATAAACCAAAATAAGAATTCATCCCTTTACAAGAAAAATCATTATAAATTTTTTTCAAGATGACTCTTCCTCTTCCCAATCATTATCTCATAGTGACAATATGTTGATCTCATAATAACAATAAGTTGATTGTGTGTATGCGTGTTCCCATGCTCACTCGATCTCTATGTGCATGGCTACTTTCTCCCTCAAACTATACCATGCAGCTTGAGAAACATTAGTATGATTCCCAATAAGAGAAGGAAGTCTTGGATCAACTAGAAGGTCCCCCCTCAACCACTTCATCACTAAAATCATACTTTTAGGTCTAGATGTCAAGGATAAAGGTTCTCAACTTAGCCATAGTCCATGCATACACACAATGAAGAGTTATTCAAACCTTATCTTTAGTTGAGTTGCTATAAAAGACATTACAAAGTAAATAAAGATAAAAGATTCACTCACATGGATATCCCTCTTGCTAAGTAGGGTCAAACACAAGTCGGGCCTTATCTAACTCCTTGATTACTCTAGTTCAACCTCAACTATGACACTATCTCCCTCATCTCTTAAGGAATTGTCACAAGGGTAATAGGTTGGGTTATTCTCTTCATCATCCTCCCATACCTTCCTCTACCACTATGTCTTGTTACTCCAACGAAGCTCTAGGCATAAGTGGAGGGGTTCTTCTACCTTGACTAGTAATAATAATGACTCCTAAAGTTAGAGAAGTCTACCCTACTTTCCCTTTTTCTTCCAATTACTCTTGCAACTCTCCTTGAACATTATCTCCACTTGGAGAAAGTTTGCAATGAAAGTACATTTGACCTACTATGGGAATTTCTCTACTAGTCAAGGACCTTTATTTATCAAACCCTAGGTGATACAATAAGCCGACATTAAAACCTCATCTATATTCCAAAGGTTGAAAATAGCTACATATGGATCTATGATGATATTTTCCACAATTAGTGAGGCACCCATATGGAAAAAGCTCCAAAACTAGGGAAGGAACTCCACCTATCTTCCTATGGGATTAATCTATTATGTATGTTCATCTCCTCTTGCTATGTGAATCTGATGTGATCTAATATCAATTCATGAACAAAAGAGGAGAAGTAAAGTGGCAACTCCACAATCCATTTGACATAACATAAGATTTGAGGACCTAGTTGAGTCCCCTACAATGTTGCTCTCTCTTTGACTACAAGAGCCTAATTGTATAGACACATTTTTAAACCCTTGTCACTGGCTATTTTAGTGGCAAGGATTCTCATAACCACCTTACATGGATCATAAGTATACCTTCTTGGCTAATAGGTCATAACTAGGTGGTCCACTTGGCACACCCATCTACACTACTTTGATCTCTAAAGTAGCCTATCTAGTCATGCACATCACTCTGATATCTAGGATCACTAAAAAATAATCTCTTCCTATTGACTAGGATGTTTATAATCATGAGCATTAAGGACAAGGATCTTTGACTCTTCTTGTAAGTGTGGGAATAAGAAAGTGTTCTAGTTTATATCCTAATAGGTCAAAATATTGTGCAACACTTTGATAGAAGGTGCAAATTGAGAGGTCCTAGCCACCCTCATCACTCAAACTCTCTCTTAAATGTTAGTGTCTATAGAAATACATAGATCCAAAACCCAAGAAAGATTATTCTAATCACTTTCTCTTCTCTGCCTAATGTAATCCCCTTTCCAAACAATAGATAAATAAAATATAATCAATAAAACAAGATAAACATTTAAAAATTCTAAAGTAGAATGAAACCACTTGTTTTGATTAGTTAGAAATTTCATAATTGTTGAAAAATTTAATTCATTGACACCCTGATATTTATGATATAGATGTGGTGGTTTTGTAACACTATGATAATTACACCATATTGATTATATAACCACCATTTATTTTCCTTTAACCACCCTATTGGTTTTTTTTTAGTCAGTGATTAAAAAATTAAAAAATCTAAAAAAATTAAAAATTCAACCAATTTTAAAATTTAAATCATGGAATTTTTTTATTAAATTTGTTGCCTCTAGATGATATTTCATTCAATTTTAATTTTTTTTAATCGTAAACTTATCTTCTTCTTCTCCTTTTTGATAAATTGAGACTTAGACTAACACTTTCATCAATGAACCAAGTAGTTTGTAAACATAATACTCCATCAATTATTATTATTTTTTAATGTGAGCCTTTAGGTAAACAAAGTGGTTTGTGAACTACTATTTTGGCCAAAAACACTAAAGTTATAAGCTCTTCCTTTTTTTGGCAGATCAACATTTCAATGAATCTAGGTTTTGGTGAAATTTTCTTTCAATGAACTTAGATCTTTTGATGAACTTTTCTTTTAGTGAGCTTGGCTTTCAATGAGCTTGCTTTCTGATGAATCTGGCTTTCAATGAACTTGGCTTTCAACAAACTTGCCATTTGATAAACTTGGATTTTGGTAAACTTATCTTTGCCAAATGCCTAAGAAATAATGGTTGAAGACCATTAGTAGTCAAGGATTGGGGATTTTCCATGCTTGATTCCATCAAATTATCAAATACATAAAGGTGCCAAACTCGTTTAGCCTAAACAACTTAGAAAAACTTGCAAAGTTTTAAAAACAAATTCATCAAGGGTTGGGAATCGGGGATCCCCCATACCATGTTCAATAACCAATAAAAACATGGCAAAGTGAACTCCCAAAGGCCAAAGCCTCATTGACTTAGAGACTTTGAAGCTATGTTTAACAAACACATCACTTTAACATCAATAATAACATATTCAATAAATTGTTTGACCTGAATGACAACATGTCCAACAAACTCTCTGACATGAATGAAAAATTTCCAATAATCTCCCCCTTTGTCATTAATGAAAATGACAAACTATAATTCTCCCCATTTTTGTAACTCTCCCCTTGAGTGTATCTCTCCTCCTTTGACATAAATGGTAGGGATGTTTAGTATTGTTCTTCTCTCCCATTTCTATTCACCGTTTCCTTACTACAAATTTCATTTTTGACATAAAAAGCATCATTCTCACCTCCTATAATGCTCCCATTCTCTCTAATTCTCCCCCTTTTTAGCAATTCTCCCTCTCCATTATTCTTCCTCTTTTTGTACTCTCCCTCTTATTGTATCTCTTTAGAGATGAAAAATAACACATTGATTAGCTCCCCTTGAAACTATGATTGTCTTTAAGCACTTAGTTACAAGAAGAAGAAGATGTCACCCCCAAATTTTCCCTAAGATACTCAAAAGTTTCTTTTGGAAAGGGCTTATTAAATATGTCTATAATATATTCTTTTGTGGTAATATTTTCTAACCTAACCCGTTGTTCTATGATTTCCCCTCTCAAGAAATCATGCTTGATAGAAATATATTTTTTCCTTGAGTAAAGAATTGAAATCACATGATCATACTATACCTTCATGTCTTTCAATGTATTATTCATTCAAAGCACCTATACTTGCAACAGTACACTACTGCTATGCACTCTGCCTATGTAGTAGATAGAGACACATAAGCTCATTTCTTACATAACAAGACACTAGACTATTTCCAAGAAAAAATGCTCCTCCACTTGTATTTTTCCTATCATCAAAACTACTTGCCCAATCTGCATCTATATGTATTTTTATCAAGTAAATTCTTCACCTTTGGGAGACCACAAACCAAGATCCATAGTGTCTTTGAGATGTCTAGAAATTCTCTTGATTTTTTGCACATGAGTATATTTTGGTGCTCACTAAAGTTGTGCAACCATTCCTACTACTTCCAGATGTATATTCTTGATGTTGTTACATATAGTAGGCTACCAATCATTGATCTATATATTATCTAATTTTCTTCAAGAGAGTCATCATCTTTGCTCAACTTACAACTTGTGACCATGGGTGTGCTCACTAGTTTGCAATCCTCTTTTCTAAAAAAATTCAATATCTCCTTGATATACTTGGTTTGTGAAATGAATATGTATTTGTTAGATTGAAAAAAATGGAATCCAATAAATAATGACAACTAACCAAGCATAGACATCTCAAACTCTTGCATGTCCTCAACAAACTCTTTGCACATTTATCACTACTAACTCCAAAAATGATGTCATACACATTGTTGAATAGAGTGTTTTCATTGATGTCAAAGGTGTTTTTAGTGATGTCAATGTATCTTGGAGTTTCCTTGCACATTAGTTACTTATGTCATGATATGCCAATGCAGGATGTAGTAGTATCAATGGTTCCTAATTGTCTAACATATTTATGGAGGTTCAGAGTGTTTATGGTAGTTTTTTGAGGTTTGTGGCTTAGAGAAAGTATATGCACCTAGTATGACTCTTGATACAACACTCTATTGAAATAAGGTCTCTAATCTTGTGGTTTGGAAGTAAAGTTTCATATGTAGTGTGATATTCCAAAGTTTAGAGGGTTTGGTTAATTGGACAAAATCTATATGTGATAGAGTAGTCACTATGTTAGCTTGTTGATTGTGTAGATGTTTTTGTTGGGTGCACAAAAGGATGGTAATGTGCACAAATTGGAGAAAGTGTGTGAAGGTAGTTTGAGACCAATTGATTTTTTGTTGGGTAATGCATAACACGATCCTACTTCTAACTTGTTAAGTGTTGGATTTAGGACCTAATGAGCTACACGTTTAGATTAAGAAATGTAATTGGGGCTGACTTGTAGATGTTGTAAATATGTTTTAGGCTAACTTGAGGATGTAATTGATATTGGAATGGATATATAATGTTGATAAGATTCATTCCAAGGTGTGTGGTTGGTAGATGTGGCAAAAATTGTGTAAGATGTCTATTCAATAAGGAGAAAGGATGAATTGAAGTGTTTGATTCAAGTTACAGATCCCATACACACTACGTAAGTGTTTTGATGTAGATCAAATTAGACATAGGTTGAAGGTTAGTTGTAAAGGTTTGCATAATATATCCTTTGTATATATCTCATCTATATTTTGAGGTTGGTGCCTCATTATTTGAGTTGGTGCTTAGTTCTTTGGATTAGAGGATTGGTGTCTCCATCTTGGGTTGTAATTCCTATGGGTTGGTGCCTACAAATATTGTAATTTCTTTATTATATTTGTGAGGCTAGATTTAGGCAATAGATCCAATAAGCTATTCTCATCATGGTTTTTCCCTTCTAGGTTTCCACATATATTAGACATCTTCATGTGTTGATTTCTAATTGTGTTTATCATTTGCATAGCTACCTTAATGATATTGTGAGATGTAGTAATGATTTTAATGTTATTTGGAATTCAATTTGAATTTTACATACATCAATTCATCCATCCTCTTAGAATATATGTGTGCTTAACAAATATAAACAACTACAATCAACTAATCTTCACCTTCTATTTTTATTTACACATTGCTATAAAAAATTCATCTCTTGAAGCATTGTTGTTGTAGACATTTATCAAGTCTTGAGTACTAAGCTCTAGCGGCTATTTTTAGTTCATAAAGTGTCTTCTTCAACTTACACACATAATTTTGATTTTATAATAACAAAAACCCTTGTAGATGTTCATTGTAAACTTATTCCCCTAAATTTCCATTTGGAAGTGCAAACTTGATATCCATTTGATCAAATAGAATTTAAAATTCTTAAAATAAGCAAATTTCAAAAATATTCTAATGGCTTCTAATCTTGCAATAGGAACAAAATCTTCTTCAAAATAAATACTTTCAACTTGAGCATAATCTTTACAAACTAACCTTGCTTTGTTATTATCACTTGGCCTTCTTCATTCAATTTGTTCCTAAAATCCCTGCTTGGTACCAATCACATTCTTGTCCTTTGAGCTTAGAACGAGTTCCCAGGTCTCATTCTTTTCAATCTAGTTTAGCTCTTCTTCCATAGAATCAATCCAACATGCTTATCTTCTCTAACTCTTTTAAAAATTTTAGGCTCTATTTTAGATTGCAACAAGAAATTTCCATGCTTTAATGCACTTGCCAATATTCTTCTAATTTGCAGCCCAATATCTTTGTTTCCAAGACTCTGATTTATTTAGTGATATGTTTAAACAAATCTAGATGGTGTTTTTTAATCTTTTCTCTCTAATTCTTTTTCTATATAGCCTGTTTCCTTTAGCTGATTATCTTCTTTTGATTTCTCTTTTTAATTCTTTACTTCATCCGCTTTCACATTTGTACTCTCAACTATCTTCATTTGGTCTTTTGTCGTAACATCTGATTTCATCCCATCTCTCTCTATCACATCAACAATTTCCTTCTCGATCCCAAAGGAAATGGCCTGGAAGATTAACTCAAATAACCTTCTCGATCCCACTTGTCTCTACCCTGGTCTAGACCTGGTGGTTGCTTTCATATATAATGCCATGTACATCATCAAAAACAAATCTATGGTAATATATCTTTGTAAAAAAAATATTTGGGATGAACTTTACAGTGATGCACAAAAAAAACATACCCTTGAGCTTTATGACCCTTCTGATGGGATTTATCCTCTAGGGGGCCTATTTGTCCTTGCCATGCTTACATTGTCTCCAAGTTTGGATTGTGTTCGCTCAATGATGGCTTTCATTTCCCACTATCTACTACTTGATTTAGATATAAGGGCCAAAATTAAATCAATATTTTCAACACTCAGACTCCCCATCAACCATGCTACCCTTTCTCCTGTGTGACATCCTTGGTCTATTTTCCTCCTCAGCCTCCATTTTCAAATTCCTGAGCACCATAATCAATTACCCGTTCTTGTTCAATCTGGTTGGAGTAAATGACCAAGAAAATGGTAATAACGTACATGTTTCTTCCCAAGAAAACCAGAATGATAACAATGTTGTTTTTGTGGTTGGGGTTTAGAATAATGTTGTTGATTCTTCTCCTAACCTCCCTCCTCCTCTTAATGGCAGTAGCCATTATAGTAATAGATTTTCTACTTTGTTAGATTTTGTAGGCCTCGTATCATTATTTCTATTTTTAATTTTTTTTTTTTTTATCTTTCAGATCTTTAGCCAGTAGATTATTTGTCCTATCATGGTTGGCTTGGCTACTTGGCCTATCTTCTCTTTTCTATTGCATTTCTCTCCTTTATGTATCAAACTCATGAGAATTAATATAATTATGGATTTCCCACATCCTTTATCCCAAATGAAAACCATATATACTCAGAAAGATACCTTCATCGGATTTGGAATAAAATTTTCCCAAATCTTTATCATTTTGTCTTATGTAGCACATACTTCTAAAATTTGAATTATTTCACTATTGCAGGTTTGTCTTTCTACAATTCAAAAGGTGTTTTGCTATTGTCCACTATAATGTATCCTCTCTTCAAAATGTAAACTATTGTATGAATAGCTTTATCCAAAATATCTCTGATAGCTTTGATTCTTTCAACCTAGTTTTGGACATCTCTTGGATAGTCCTATTTTTTATTTTCTACAAATCCATTATGCCAGGGCATCCTTACAATTGAGTAATGTCTCTTTATATCATGATACTCGTGAAATTATTTAATCTCATTGAGGTAAACTCATCTCATCTATTTGATCTCAAACACTTAATCTTTAAACTAGTTTTATTCTCAACCAAAGTTTTAGAAAACTTTAAATTTTGTAAATGCCTCAAATTTTTATTTCAATAAAGTAGCCCACGCCATTTTAAAATAATTATCAAAAAAGTAAATAGTACCTCCCACCTTGTAGAATGTTTACTCTTGTTGGCCCATAGAGGTTTGTATAACAAGTTCCATAGGCCTTTTTGTTGAATACTCCTTTGTCTTGAATCTTGTTCTTATTTTTTTCTAAGCTGACATTACTTGTAGAGAGGGTTTGAGGGTTTAGCGATCTTTGGCATATCTCTCACAAATTTCTTGGTATTGATATATACGAGATTATCAAAGTTTATATGGCCCATTCTTCTATGACATAACAAAATTTCATTTATTTGTCCCATATAAATAATTTTTCTCCCTTGATCTCTTTGAAGTTGTACACGTTATTTTCTATTCTACTTGCCTCTACAACAAGTTTTCATGTACTTGCCTTCCTAATATCACATCCTTGAGCATGAAATCTAAGGTTGTATCCTTTATCACACATTTGAATAAAAATAAGAAGATTGTGCTTCAATCCTTCAACATAATTTTTTTTTCTATTTTATTTTATGATTATCAAGGCTAAGAGTACCTTTACTAGCTATCCTTATTGTAGCATTTTCACCAAAATTTATTGTTGCATCATCTACCTATTTTAATATGAGAAACTTTCTCTTGTTCCATGTCATGTGGCTTGAACATCCTTTATCAATGTATTAGTGGTTCCCTTCATCTTGTGCATGAAACACATATTGCCCAAGCATAAACTTTTCTACCTCATTGTACTGTAGTAAATCGTATCCCTTTATAATTTCACACTCTATACGAGCCCCTATTTTAATATGCTTTTTCCTAGATCATTTTGAGCCAATTTTGGTCCTATCCTACTCTAGATTTTAAATGTTAAACCCACAACTTAATTGTTGCCATATGCTAATTTCAAGAATAGGACCTATGTTTTAAATCCTAGTAATACTTTGTCATCCCCCTTTTTGAATATTTCTGAGTGAACTAGGGTGCCTGACACCATATTCCCTCTAAAAGGGACCCAAATTCAAGCATGTGTGAGTATTAGCGTTCAACATTCATATATAGTCCTAATGTTTTCATTTGACCATTGGTTGTTGTCATACATTCAAAAATGTTGGACAAAAGTTGTCATTGATGTCAAAAGGAAGTTGTTTCTAAGGGAGTTTGTTGGACAAATGTCTTCAATGGAGTTTTAGTCCATGTAGCTTACTCCTGCTGCATTTGGAAGGTTGAAGAATTTATATTACTTGTCTTTTCATGTCATATTAGAGAATTTTGAGTTGCAGGAGTCCCATTGATTTACATGACTTTGAAATTGGTTGAGACATGTGTATTATCATGTTGCAACTATTCAAGGTGATGTAAGTATTTTGGAAGTATGTTCGGAAAGTTGGTTGTAGTTACCCAACTTGTATGCTTGCTCTAGTAACTTGCAGAGGTCCACATTTGCTAATACTTGAAAGTGGTGACTTGCAGTTTGAAAGGAGAGTATGCCTACACATGTCCACTCAATATCCGGTGTTTCTAGAATTTTGGTTTAGCAAAACATAATGTTTGTTTCACTAGTTGGCTATTGTGTTGCTCATGTTTCTCATAGACCTTGGTCATATTCCAAAGTGACACAATAAATTTTTTGTGTGTGTGCTACTATAAATTAAGGGTGGTTGTTCCTTGAGACTAGATTGATGCTCTATAGGACCCACATGATGTGTTTCTCTATACATAGAACTATGTGTGGGCTTTTGGGCCAAACCTATTACACGTTTGACATGGATGACTTACAGATGAAGTGTACCTTATTTTTTTGTTGGAGATTGTGTGTGGAAAACCTTTAAGACCTATCTAAGATACCTTGTGTAGCATGTGGCATGTTCCCTTGTATTGATTTGTGTGTGGGATAATTAGGACCTATCCTACTACACTTTTGGTGATAAAAAGTTGTGCGACTAACTTGTAATTGTAAGTATAATTGTGAAGCATATATATTAGTGTCCTAGATTCATTTCATGTGTGTTCTTAGCGATGTTGTGTATGTACTTCTGAGTATACAAGTTCATATCATGCAAATTGGATAATGAGACATAGTAAGGTTTCTTGATTCATGTTTTCCATTATTAAAATATCATAAGCTACAAGGGAGAGTAATTGAAGACTGATTTAATCAAAGGCAATTTGTATGTTGAAGTTCCTAAAATCATATGATTCATATTTTTGAGTTTGAGGTCCTAGCTACTGAGTTGTTTCTTACGCCTAGGCATATGACATTGGTGTATCTAGTGGGTTTGTGCTCACAATACATAAGGGGGTTGTTGCCTATGGTATGTTGGTGTGAACTTAATATTTGTAAGTGATTCGTATATCTAGTGTTCATTATGTGGATGTGCATTGTTTTACATGCTTTGAATTGCTACATTATTGAGGAACCTAGGTTAAGCATATTTGTTGTTTCATTTTTATTGATTAGAGAAATTATTTGTGGTAATTGATGTTTAACATAGAGTGGAAATTGAATATACTAATTCACACAAACATTCCTGCCCCTTACTATATTGTGTGCCCTTCAAAAAATACCATTTGAACCCTATATGAAGCAATCTTCTATCATTCAAAAAGTCCAAGAAATGATTCCATTGATCTAGCATTATCAAGAAAGAACTTTAGATTTGAGTATTTAGCATATTGAGTACCAAGCTACATCAACCTACATTCAAATATGATTTCATATAGATTATGTTTTGTTATAATGTTATCCTATTATCACTTGGATGTATTCACTAAAGAGCATTGAACCACCAAAGTTATCAAGGAAAAATTTAAGCTACCCCCCCTCCCCACCAAAAAAATAAAATTAAAAAATATAAATAAATAAAGGTATAAAGTCTTGGCACAAATTTTTTCGTTATTCATAGAAATAAAATTTAATTATATTGGAGTTTTTTTATTTTCTTTCTAGAATAGAATATTGGTGTTGTTGGCAATTTTTAAAAAATTGAGCAAAATTTTAGTAGAAAATGTTGGTGAATATTTATCTTCCTTAATAAATATAAACTATTATTGTTGGCAAATTTTATGGTAAAACTGGCAAGATTAGGAGATATCAGATTGATAATGATTTGATGAATCTTGATCCAAAAATTTTGAACTCATCCAAGACTACATATCCAAAATCAAGCAAATATAAACATAGCTAAAGGATTGTAGTATTGAAAAAGTGGATTTACAATTGATTCTTAATGAACTAACAAAGCTTGGTCTCAAGTATTTAATGTTTTTTTCTGGCTTTCATACCATCATATTCATATGGGAACATCATATGTTGATCCTAAGTTTGATGATTTTACAAATCTCCTAACTCAAGACAAATAAAGTTTATTAAACCTAAGTTATAGAAAGAAATAGGGAATCTTGATAAGCAACAAAAGAAGAAAAAGACCAAGGTAAAACAAGAATCTGAACCCTCTCTCTCTCTCAAGAGGAATCATCTAATAAGGATAATCCTAAGTGTGCATATTGCAAGAAATAAAGGCATGACAAACACTAATGTTATTTTTAAAAAAAAGATGTGTTCAAGCATCTTTTTAAGAAAAATCAAATTAACGTGTTTTCACCATTGTTAGGGGGTTCATCTTATTCTTCTTCTTCTTTGATATCCAAGATAGAGAAACATAAAGGAAAACACTTGTTGCGGTTGCATATTCTAATTCAAATAGGTGGATACTTGATTTAGGAGTGTCACATCATATCATGGATTCTTCATAATTTATGTTTTCTCCATTTGATTATTCTTCATCACCACATATCTTGATGGATAACAACACATACATGCATGTTTGTAGGAAGGGATCTATTGAGGTGGATGACCGACTGCATTTAATGATGTTCCTTGTGTGCCTTTATTGTTAACCAATATTATTTTTATTTATCAAATCACACATGGTGAAGTATGAAAGAGTGTTGAGTTCACACTAGATTAAGTCATCATTTAGGATTTGTGGATTAGGGATATTGTTGTAGTTGGGGAGGTTTTTCACCAATCTCAAGTCTACACCTTCTCACATTTTCCTCCTATTGTTGATTTAACTAATGTACAAACTATGGAATCTAGTGTAGACACACCCAAGGAGATTCAATATGGTCATTTGAATCTTGGAGTGATTTCATATTCTAAGGTTCTAGAGACACGAGCTTAAATTCCATCTCCTTCATAAATTATTATATTTAATGATACTTGTGTTGATATAGTTTGGGCTTCATGTGATTCAATGCAATAGGACACACATTGTCTTTCAAAAATGGTTTCATGTGATGATCACTTGATAGATATTGGAGGTTTATTTTTGGAGTCCTAAATTTTAAATCTGGGAGATATTATTTGTCACACTCATCTATCTCTTTGATAGCTTGATGGCCCTTCTCTATTTTTTGTGAGAGAACACTCAGAACCTCTTGTTCATTCTTTACATGATCATTCTTTCGATTTTGACATGACTGTGGATACTTATGGACAATATTTGTAGAAGGTATCTTTGTCTTTAGATGAGGTACACTTATATTCAAATAATGTTCTGCATCAGTTTCTAGGAGATTCTAAATTATCACCTTGAGTGGTGTGGCCTAGAAAGCTTGATTGGAGTGTGTTAGCTTTTGACATTAATATGGTGAAACTTGAGCATGTTGTAGAGACATCAAAATTCATCATTATTCCTTCATCATCATTTTAGGAGGGGGAAGACATCTTCCATATCATCTTGGTTTTATTTCTTCCTAAGGGGAGGAACATTGTTCCACATCATTGGATCATCTTCAACATCCAGGATCAAGCATCTACCATCATTGGAGAAGACTCTACATTGAGGGTGGTTGCCTTGTCTCTATTCCTCTACAATCGTATGGGGTGAATTTTTCCTAACATGGGATTTTATCCATCTCACTCATCATTAAGAGCATCTTATTTTCATCTCTTTTTTAGAGAGTAGTTTTATGCCACTAGGTTTTCTTCTTTTCTCCATTTGTGAGATATTGCATTGTATTTGTACATGGGTACCTAACATGGCCAAGTTGCGAGGGCATATTGTGCATCTTGCATTGTTTGCATTTGTGTACATTCTCCCTAATTCACACTTAAGGGTGTTGTTGGTGTAAGTAGGTTATTTTACCTAGTTTAGTTTGACACCTAGGTACTAATTACACAAGTTAGTTAAATTTACTTGGGAAACAGATAGG